>NC_090172.1:56454309-56754309 GCF_024679245.1 Pseudorasbora parva
ATCCATCCACTGATCCATCAATCCATCTATCCACCCACTGATCCATCCATCCATCTATCCATCATCCACTGATCCATCCACCCATCCATCCATGCATCCATCCATCCACCCACCCACTGATCCATCCATTCATCCATCCAACCATCCATCCATCCATCCATCCATCCATCCATCCATCTATCTGTCATCTGTATGTCTGCCATCCATCCATCCATCCATCTATCTATCTATCTATCTATCTATCTATCTATCTATCTATCTATCTATCTATCTATCTATCTATCTATCTATCTATCAATCTATCTATCTATCTATCTATCTATCTATCTATCTATCTATCTATCTATCTATCTATCTATCTATCTATCTATCTATCTATCTATCATCTGTATGTCTGCCATCTATCTATCTATCTATCTATCTATCTATCTATCTATCTATCTATCTATCTATCTATCTATCTATCTATCTATCTATCTATCTATCTATCTATCTATCTATCTATCTATCTATCTGTCTATCTGTTTGTCTGTCTGTCTGTCTGTCTGTCTGTCTGTCTGTCTGTCTGTCTGTCTGTCTGTCTGTCTATCTATCTATCTATCTATCTATCTATCTATCTATCTATCTATCTATCTATCTATCTATCTATCTATCTAGGGTTTACCTGTTTTAAAGGCTTTTTTCTTTGATACACCCGATTTACTGAATGTTTAAACATGTGATTTGTCACATGCCTTTTTGTGGGATGTTCAGGTCCATCATGTGACAAGAGCTTCTCTTAATCCTTCCGTCACACAAACTATCCAAGCACCTCTCCATTTGGGCCTCCGGGTAGAAAGAACTACTCTGTGTTGATAAAGTCTAGAATGAGATGTTCAGAAGCTGTCATTATTACAAGAAAAAGATCATCACCACCAATATGCATAGAATATGAACTCCAAACGCGGTACTGTCCTGCAGAGTTTAGCTGGGTGGAAGTTTCTGGTATGCCTAGTAAGAGCTTGATTAGCTGGGTCAGGTGTGTTTAATTGGGGTTGGAGCTGAACTCTGTGGCCCTCCAGGAGCAGGACTGGACACCCCTGATCTACTGCATACATAAACAATATATCTGTGGACATTTGTCAGAATTAGGCATTGCATTTTTTTGACTGGGTGAGTTGCTCTACAAGCTTGGAGAGTTGTAGACTGTATAAATGGCAGGTATTATATGGACATTAATGCATTCTGCTGCCCTCTAGTGGTTTATTTATTTATTTATTTTTGCAGAAATCTCCCACTTGCCATTGCCATCTCCATGCCCATTGTCACAGTGATCTACATTCTTACCAATCTGGCATACTATACAGTCCTGCCCATTCCTGCCATCCTGGACAGTGACGCTGTGGCTGTGGTGAGTCCTCATCCCTGCTGGTAGTCAAACATGGTGGGACAGATTCATTTATTAGCTTTTTTTTTTAAAAGGGATAGTTCACCCAAAAATGAAAATGTGACGTTTATCTGATTACCACCAGGGCATCCAACATGTAGGTGTGTTTGTTTCTTCAGTAGAACACAAATGAAGATTTTTAACTCCAACCGTTGCTGCGCCAGTCGTATAATGGGGTGAATGGGGTGTATGGGTAAAAAAACACAGACATACGAATCCATATTAAACCCTGTGACGACACATTGATGTCTGAAGACACGAAACGATCGGTTTCTATGAAAAACCCAACAGTGTTTATGTTATTTTTTTAGTGCCATTACTTCTAATGAATAAGGTCAAAATACCGCCTTGATCATAGAATATTTACGTAGATTCATTCGACCAATCTGTGCCGGCACTAATGAGGTATCTCTCTCTCTCTCTCTCTCTCTCTCTCTCTCTCTCTCTCTCTCTCTCTCTCTCTCTATATATATATATATATATATATATATATGTTTATAAATATGATCATGCCTTTTTGGTATTTTGACCTTCTTTAGCAAAAGTAATGGCGCTGGGGAAAACTAGATGAGATTCGTCTGATATGAGGTAAAATAATATAAAGACTGTTGGGTTTTTCATAGAAACCGATCGTTCTGTGTCTTAAGTCATCATTGTGTCGTCACGAGCCACATGGTTTAATTTGGATTTATATGTCTGTGTTTTTTACTCTCATAGAAAACACCCCATTGACATGCATTATACGACTGGCACAGCAACGGTTTGAGTTAAAAATCTTCATTCGTGTTCTACTGAAGAAGCAAACACACCTACATGTTGAGCAGAAAAACATCACATTTTCATTTTTGGGTGAACTATCACTTTAACTTAGCTTTTCGACTTATTAATATTTTTAATGCTTCAAAAAAGAATGCTCTTTGGCTCATAAATACTATTTATGGCTATTTATGGCTATTTGATCATAAATACAGTAAAAACTGCAATTTTATGGAATATTATTCCACCTTTAAATTAATAGTTTTCTGTTTGAATATATTTTAAAATATAAGTTATTCCAGTGATGGCACAGCATCATTACTCCAGTCTTCAGTGTCACCTTCAGAAATCATTCCAATATGATAATTTGCTCTCAAGAAACAGAAATGTATCTTCTTAATATTTTTATGGAAACCATGATACATTGGGTATAAATATATACATTTTGGGTACTTTCTTGAATAGAAAAAAAGAGCATTTATATTCTAATTGAATATATTTACTGTACCTTTTGATCAGTATAATGCATCCTCACTGAATAAAAGTGTTAATCCAAAAAAACAACACCGTACTGACCCAAAAACAGTAGTGTACAGTAAAAATGAAAAGAAAGAGGAAAGCCGTACTAAGCTGCAATTATTAAAGGGTTAGTTCACCCAAAAATGTAATTGATGTCATCAATGACTTACCCTAAAGTCGTTCCACACCCGTAAGACCTCCGTTCATCTTCAGAACACAGTTTAAGATATTTTATATTTAGTCTGAGAGCGTATGCAAGTGTATGCACACTATACTGTCCATGTCCAGAAATGGAATAAAAACATCCTCAGAGTAGTCCATATGAGACATCAGTTAGGTTATTAGAATCTCTTGAAGCATCGAAAATACATTTTGGTCCAAAAATATCAAAAACTACGACTTTATTCAGCATTATCTTCTCTTCCTTGTTTGTGTTAAGTACCCAAATAAAGATTTGAGCGTTATGAATCAGCGTATTGATTCATGATTCGGATCGCCAATGTCACGTGATTTCAGCAGTTTAGCAGTTTGACACGCGATCCGAATCATGAATCAATACGCTGATTTATAACCATTTGAATCTTTATTTGGGGATTGAACACAAACAAGAAAGAGAAGACAATGCTGAATAAAGTCGTAGTTTTTGTTATTTTTGCTTCAAGAGATTCTCATGAACTAACTGATGTCTCATATGGACTACTCTGATGATGTTTTTATTCCCTTTCTGGACATGGACAGTACAGTGTGCATACACTTGCATACGCTCTCGGACTAAAATATAAAACATCTTAAACTGTGTTCTGAAGATGAACGGAGGTCTTACGGGTGTGGAACGACATTAGGGTAAGTCAATAATGACATAAAATTCATTTTTGGGTGAACTAACCTTTTAAGCTTGAATCATTTCTTTTGGCTATTCTACTGAGTTCCTGGGCTAATTAAAGTTTTCATTCACAGACATTTGCAGACCTAGTTTTTGGGTATTTCAACTGGACAATACCGGTCGCTGTCGCCTTCTCCTGCTTTGGAGGATTAAATGCATCAATAGTGGCTGCATCAAGGTGAGTGCTATCACATGTAGCACGACCAGTGTCTGATTCGCCACATTATTCCCTCTCAAACCCCATTTTCCTTCTTAACTTCAGTCTCAGCTCGCTTCTCATTCACAAATATCTCCTCTCAGGCTGTTCTTCGTGGGCTCCAGAGAGGGCCACCTGCCAGACTACCTGTGCATGATTCATGTCACCCGCTACACCCCCATCCCCGCCCTACTCTTCAATGTCAGTTCCCATCATGTCCATTTGTGTGTCACAATATGCTGTTTTATATACTTTTGTTGTGTTTCAATCATGTGAGTCCATATAAGTCATTGTGTCTATAAATGTGCAGTATTCTCAAAGGTCTTGTTGTGTGACAGGGAGCCATGGCTCTTGTGTATCTGTGTGTGGAGGACGTCTTTAAACTGATCAACTACTACAGCTTCAGCTACTGGTTCTTTGTGGGTCTGTCTATCCTGGGACAGCTGTACCTGCGATGGAAACAACCGGAGAGAACACGACCACTAAAGGTAACAAGTTTAAAATCAATAAAATCATGGTGTAAAATCTCACTGTGAGATATAAAGTTGCAATTGTGATATAGCCTGGCTAGAATGTTGCAGTTGTGAGATATAAAGTTGCAAGTATGATAAAAAAAAAAGTTGCAATTGTCAATCTTTTGCATTCTGGTGTTGTAGTCATCTTAGACTTTAGCTCTGCAGCGTATTTTGAATGATTGTACACAGGGGCGTTTTTAGGATTTTCATTTTAGGGGAGCTTAGCCCCCTTTGAGGGTAGCCTATCGAAAAAAAAATCACACTTTAGTTTGGGGTCCAAATTGTGCTATTAACTAGCAGGGGCGTAGCACCAAATTTTGGGCCCTGGGTACAAACCATCTTGCTGGGCCCCCGTACCATGTATGTGTATGTATAGAAAACTGACTTCTAAGGCCCCCCCCCCCCCCCCCCCCCCCGCCTCGGGCCCTGGTTACTCAGTACCCTTTATCCCCCCAGTCCCACGCCCCTGCTAACTAGTAGTTTACTAACATGCATACCCAGGATATTGGCTGTTAATTATTACGTATAAAGCTAATATTAATACCTTATTGCATGGCCATATTGTAGCATACTTGCATTAATCATACCAAATAATGTAGGCAGGTTTATAATCACCAAGATCCCAAATGTGGGGGTTCGGGGGCATGGTCCCCCAAGAATATTTGAATTCTATGATCTACATTTGTGCATTTTAAGATGTTCTGAAGGCCAAAAAATAAGATAACAATAGCTTGAAAACCATGTCACTGAGCAGTAGATTATTTGTCTTTCTTATCTCCACATCTCTCTTTCTGTTTTTATCTTGCCCGTCTCTTCCTCTCATAACGCTGAGCTTTGACTGATATAGACTAGTTTTTCCATTTTTGTCAGTGAAGAAAGTAAAAATATGGTTTACATATTAACATACTGATATTTATTTGTTTTATGAATCATTTTCTTAGACATGTTAATTTAGGTACTGTTTATTAAAGTTTAAGTTTATTGAATTAATTCACTATATAAACACCTTCATTACTAATATGCCCAATACTGAAAAAATATTTTTTTTATTTAGGCAACTGAAGGTTACAAATGGAATTATATTAATTTACAATATAAACAGATTCATTATCAATATGCCTAATCTGATGAAAATGGCTTTGTTAATATTTCTTGTTTCTTTAATTAGGCCTATTATGAATCATATAGGCATATTTTTAACTCAAAATGACGAAATTAGACAAATGATTATTAATTTGCCTGAATATTTTTGTCTATAGTTTAACATTTCTAACTTGAAGCAGCAGCTGTCAAACATAAATGTTTATTTCAACTGCTTACATTTCTCTCTTTACGTTGTCGAGTTGCGCTGCTAAAATTCACTCTCATGGCCTCAGCAGTTTCTTTTTTAGTCTATGGTGTGAACATAAAGCCCGCCTGCTCTGATTTGATTGGTTTTCTTGACATTGACGAGCGGTGACAGACCAATGAGGCTCAGATTCACACACACACACACACACACACACACACACACACACACACAGAGACACACACACACACACAGACACAGACACACACAGACACACAGACACACACACACACACACACACACACACACACACACACACACACACACACACACACACACACACACACACACACACAGACACACACACACACACAGACACACACACACACACAGACACACACACAGACACACACAGACACACACACAGACACACACACACACACACACACACACACACACAGACACACACACACACACACAGACACACACACAGACACACACACACACACACACACCTCTGCTTCTGACGTGCGCTCTGCTCGGCACTGCTGCGGCAGCGAATTGAAGAACTCAACACACAGACAGACTAAAAAGACGGGACGAAGCCTAATTCAGCTTCTCAAATCAGGAAAAAATGTATGGGGAGAATTGATTTTGTCTATGATTGGATGGTTGTGGTTTGCTATTGGTGGATCTCAGGTGAGTGACAGGTTGCTCCGCCCTCATGCCAGCGAACACATCATCAGAGAAGAGAAGAAATTACGGAAGAGGGAGGGGGAAGTTTTTGTGATTAAAGATTATGAGAGCACGTGAATTGTAAGAAAATTATGATGTGCACAGATATATGTAATAACAATTACTGCAATTTTTTTTATCAAGGTAACTTTAATATATTAATACATCATAAAATACACATTTTCATACTTCCAAGTTTTATTTGTTATATATTCTTTAATTTAACAATACGTAGGAGTAAGGCGCAAGACAAAAAGTTGACGCAAATTGACCCGAGTTCGAATCTGCCCCATTGCCGAACTCACTCTACTCCCTTTTCCCATCACATATCAGATTGGAAAGGCATTTATTGTTTCAAACGTGGTTAAAATAGTTGACAGTTGGTCACTGAGCATCAAAAGAGTTCCTTGAAAAAGTAAAAACTCTCATTTATCTTACCTTCTTTCTTTTTTTTTCAGCTCAGCCTCTTCTTCCCAATTATATTCTGCCTCTGCACTGTATTTCTTGTGGTGGTGCCTTTATACAGCGACACAATCAACTCATTAATCGGCATTGGCATTGCCTTATCGGGAGTTCCTGTCTACTTCCTGTGCTGCCATCTACCCGCCACGCGGAGACCAATGTGGCTCCGCAAGTTTATCGGTACGTCTTCTGCTAACGTAGTGGTTTAGGTTTACAGAGTTAAAACTGGATATAACTCCCAATACTTATGCATCTATTTTTATGCCCCTTTCACCAGCATCTTCAGGCTTAATCATACAGAAGGTGTGCTACTGCGTTCTTACGGAGATGGACACCGACGATGTAAAGGCAGAGTAGAAGAGGACGATGCACTGACAAGAAAACTAAACCTGGACATGCAATACACAAGCTGCTGATGTGATTAACCTAGTTTTACACTGATTTGGAGTTATCATTTTAGAGTCCTTTATATTTATTAGAAATATTTATGTAGAAGAGCTGCATTTTGAATGCTGGTTTGATGGGGACCAGTAAACTAACTCCTTTGCCTGGTTTCATGGCAGGGTTTAGATTAAGCATTCATTTTTATAAACATTACTGGTGTGCATCTTGAGACAAAACAATGGCTCTGACATATTTTGAGATATACCACCACCAGGGCAAGTTGCTCTCAGTTAAAACAGCGTTTTAGTCTGGGACTAGCTGAAGCCTTGTCTGTGAGACCGGGGGAGAAAGTGAGACGAAACTACCTTTGGACAGCGGTTGGTGAGATGATGAAATGATAGCACTGATAACAGAGGAAATATTATATAGACATTTGTACCATAGCTTTAAAACTAAACCTAAATCAATCTTGCACATATTAATTTAACATAAGCTTAGATGCTTGTACACTGAACGCCCAATGAAACATCTATTTTTGAAGGAATCACCACTACAGCATTTTTTATCTTTACAAGTTTATATCTGAATATCAACAGCAGTATTGTTCTTATTTTTGTAAAGACTGAAATGACAGTGTTATTATGGATTTGTGATAAATAACTAGTTGAATAAGACTAAAAATATACTTAATAAAAGGGCAAACAATGCAAAACCTGTGTATTAATCATGATATTCATGTTGGGATCTTAAAATCATCTCTGTCATTATATGTCTGTGCTTTGGATGTGCTTTTAAACTACAAGCGTGAGATACATTTGTGTGTGTGTATGAATGAAAACAGACTGTAAATGAATGGAGAGGGTGGTAAGGCAATAATATTGCTCTTTAATGGCAAGAAAACAGCACAACACATCAAATGTGATATTTAGTCTTCTTAATATTACCACCCATCCCTTAGTCCTTCTCATTACATATATGTACAACGCGATCGCAACATTCTTTATTGAGGTGTTAGCCAATCGTCTCTTCCCAGGGTCTTTTCTTGTCTTGCTTCGGACTACTCGATTTTCCTGTTGACATTGGTGCTGCTGACTGCTGAAGGGGGTTATGGGTAAATGTCTGCCTCAGGGGACCTTGGAGAGTGCAGAAATAAAAGACAATTGTGAATGGCAAGCATCATCAACATTGATGATAATAAATGTTTCTTGAGCAGCAAATCATCAGAATGATTTCTGAAGGATCAAGTGACACTGAAGACATGACATTGATCACAGGAATAAATTACATTTCAAATTATATTCAAATAAAGAACTGACATTTTTTTTAATTTTAAATTTGGGGGGGGGGGGCACTCAGTTTCAGTCAATCTTGAGTACCTATAGAGTAGTATTGCATCCTTCATATCTCCGAAAAGTCTTTAGTTTTATTATATTTATAAAAGAAAGATAGGCTGTACCGAGTCTTTCCGGAAAAAAACGAGCGGCTGGAGGCGTATCGTGTGGGCGGAGCTAAAGAATGACGAGCGCGCGCTACTGCACGAGAGCATTAAGCGTGGAAAAGAAAACGTTACTGTAAATAAACCATGGCTATCAATCAGATTCAACTAATACAGATATAATCCAGAATCGGATCCGGAGGCTGAAATAAATTGAACAGGAGAAACAGCAACAGCAGGACGTCCGTCTCTGTGGTATGTACTGTATTTAGTGGCCTGTCAACATTTGTGTGTCTTTACTCGCAGTTTATGAGGACATGATTCGGTTTATGGACTATTGTATGCGACTAAACCTTAGCAGTAGCAAGCAAAACGGTTTTGCACGTCAGACTGTGTTATAGTGTTACAAAGAAAAACAATGGAGTAGCGCATTTGAATGTGCTTTGTGTGAACGTCCCCTAAGTTTAACGTTATGTTTGGGTGGTTTTACAATAAACAAACAGACACCTATAGTGGTCAGCTAAACAAATGTATTTAAACACACACCATATATCGCATGCTCCATTGATAAATTAACTAACGTGATACGATCGTGTTGTTTACTGATGTTTACTTACGCGACGATAGCCAACAACAGACATTTGAAGCAGTTTTACTCACCATCTGCTTCCAAAACACGATCGTGAACCTTTATCGGCCCCACTCCATCAAAAACACACTTCTTTGGTGACGTTGTTGGTTTGATGAAGTCCTGAGACAGTGAGCGCAGCGTTTATGAGCGGCTTGCATTTGCTCTCTCGCTGACTCGCTCTGATCCGGTCGCTCTTGCGCGCGCGCACCCTTCCGGGAGAAGAGCCCGTACGGCCCATACAAGGCTATTCCGACCCATTGACGTCAAGCGGACCCATACACGAAAAAAAACTAAATCTCTCCGAAACTTGTGAGAAACCGGAAGGAGTATTTTTGACACAGAAATACTCCATTAAACGTCCAACTTATATAGGATGGGAATCCAAGTCTTTCACAGTGTAAAAAGCTCAGTATGCATGAAACAGCATTTCACCCCCCCCTTTAAATATTACTATTATTACTGTATTTTTGATCAAATAAATTACCCTTTGATGAGCATCAGATACAGCTTTCAAACGCATTACAAAAAACAAAACAAATCTCTCTGACACCCTAGCTTCTAAAAGATAATGAAGGCAGTAGACAGAGAGTAGAGATGCACCGATTGCAATTTTCCGATTTTTCTGAAAATTCCCATTTTCTTTCTAAGAATTATAAAAGACAGCATATGTCTGTCAGCATATGCCACTCATTTAGGTAACACAAGCTGTTTGAGACTGAGAGGTGGCTTGTGCGCTCCAGTGGTGTGATTCACTTTTGGCATGAGCACAAAAACCTGCAGTAATTAGTAAAATTACGTGCAATACAAGCATTTTTTTTTTTGGCGCGAATTAAACGAGTAAGTCGGACCAGTCACTGGTCCGGGCCAGCCATGTGGAAAAGTAGGTTTTGAAACAAAGCTATAGAGCGAACCCTCACCTTTGGCTGCCATATCCAGGTGTCCTTTAATCCTCCTTTCTCTCTCCTCCAGCTGCTGAGCCAACTGGGCATTCTTCCATCCTGAGGTGAACAGATACAGAAACATTATATAGAGAGTATAAGACAGGCAAAGGACAAGATGAGAGAAGAACCTGTTCTGTGTTGTTAAATACAACTAAGCCCCTGTTTACACATGGTATTGAGATGTTTTGGTCGATCGGATCATTAGTAAACGAGGGAGACGTTCCCGTTTACACCTGGTGTTTTAATCCATCTCTTTTGTCCACTTTCAACCACTTCTGTCCTGATTTCTTCAAGGGGAGGGTCAATGGGCAGGTAAATGTATAGCTTTTTCAGATCTTTTGATCTACTGGACGAAATAAGCTCACGCAATTTGCATATGAACACGATGGGAAATACACACGGAGAGTATCATCTTTAATTTCTGCTCTGACAGCAGAACGCTGTGAGTGTGTTAAAAAGCAGGCATGTGAGAGAACATGGTGCTTGGTACGTTTTTCATCTTCAAACTAAACTTGGGACTTCAAACAACAAGAAATTAGATCCCATCTGACTAGCGCGCTTCCCATAAGGTCAATCCGTTTGAATATGTTTTCAACTATCTCTGAAAGTGTTGAAAGTGGACCCCGTTTACACCTGTATTAAACGTTGTCCATTGACAAAGCGGATTGACAAAAACGCCTCTTACTAACAGGTGTAAACAGGGCCAAAAACTATGAAACAGCATTTTTGGTAATTAAAAATAAGGCTGAAAAAAATATATATTTAAATATTAGAATTAAAAAATGGTGAAAAGTAGAAATGTCACCTTTGCAACTATGAAAATAAATGTACACTAGAGCAAAAAGCTCATGTTCTGGCTCAATTTTTTTGTTTAACAGGAAGTGTTAGAAATAGGTGTAGGATTGGGACTTAAAGGACAAATTATGTCCCAATAAAGCAGCATCTATGATCTAAATATAATAGCATTACACTAAATTTTTTCTTATTGCAAACCGTTTTATAATATACTACAATAGACTGAGGTGCAAAGACATAGTATATAGATAGCATTTAACACTAACACATTTAACAGAAAAGTTCCTATTTACACTTGCAAAGAGCTGCTGTCAAAAACATGTTTAAGTTGAAGTACTTAAATTTAAATAAATATAAAGCTATATAGAAATACACTAAAAAAATGTACAGTGCACATATCAAAATTACTAAAGCTTAATTTTAAAAATGTGAATAAATTAATAAATACTACGATGACTGAAAAATGCTAAATCCATCCACACCTTTCTTGACGCTTTCTATGAAACCCTCGTTCTGAGGTAGTGCCGACGGTGGGTGTGTGATGCGTTCTGGGATGCGGAGCTTCTGTCTCACTGCGGGGTGCCTCAGCAGGGCCACCTGACCCAGCGAGAAGAGGTTCGAGGTCATCCAGTAGGTAAACACCGCCTGAAAAACACACAGATCACATGACACTGAGGGAAATTAGGACAGCACGACAAGAGAATACTGATCCTATAACAAATACTGCGTGCCGAGAGAGAGAGCGAGGGACTAACCGTGGGGAAGTGAATCGTCAGAGGGAGGATAACAAAGGGCATGATCCTGAAGACGGTCTTCATGGCCTTCAGATTCGGGTTGTCTACGCCAGATTCAGCTCCCAACTAAAAACACAATTGGAATTGTTGCAATACTCAAAAATGTGGCCAAAAAAAGAACAAAAAAAAGGATTGTTCACCAAAAATTATTATGCCATGATTTACTCACTCTCTAGTCATCCAAGGTGAAAATTACTTTCTTCTTTCATATTAATACAATCTGAGTTAAATAAAAAAAAAATCCTGATCTTTTAAGCCTTATAATGGCAGCCCAAAAAAGTTATAAATATGGATATTTTTCTTACATAAACCCATTGCTCCACTTCAGAAGACCTTTATTAACCCCCTGTAGCTGTGTGGAGTACTTTTATAATGGATGGATGCACTTTTTTGGGCTTCAAATTTTGGGATGCCTGCCATTATAGAGCCTGGATTAGCCATTATGGAATAATTTTCATTTTTGGGTGAACTCTCTCTTTAATATGGCCCATACAACCCAAGGCTATATTCCAAGTATTGAAGACATACAATAGCTTTATGTAAGTTACAAAACAAATCTAAAAGCTTTAAAAAAAAAAAAGAAAATACTGAAGTGGTCATATGGTGACACTTATCCCTGGTCACAATATGCATATACGTTTTTTTAATTAACTAATGTACCTCTAAGATGGCAAACATAGTGCCGGTCACAGCAATGGGCAGAATGTAAAATGGATCAGATGCTGTTAGATCTGTGAACCACCAGAGGCCGCCAGTCTGCAAACTTGGTACAGGGAGATCAGCCATCTTACGCAAGGCAATGAAGAAAGAGACGAAGATTGGAGCCTGAAAAGGAAGGAGATAAAAATAAACATGACTACTAAACAGCAGCTGATTACCCAAGTAACTTGACACCCAAACAGCGATCAGATGCTCATTAACAGTAACTGACCTGTACCAAGGGCACCAGGAACCCACGCAAAGGGTTCACATCATGTTTCTTCTGAAACATCATCAAGTCAGTATATGCCTTTGAAACTGAAGAAAGGAAAAAAATCTTCTTAATTAAAAATATTTTTTTATTTATTTTTATGTTTTGGGGACTAAAATGAGAGAACAAAATAGAGAACACCAGAGGAAAGGGGAAAAAAAGCAGCAATGGATGAGATAAAGGTAATTTACACACTGACAATAAATGAAGAAAAAATATGGTTCAGAAAAGATGAGACACTTACAATCAAATTTGTTACCGCTCTGCTTGGCTTCATTCATGCGGTTGGTGAGTTTTGTCATTTCCGGCATGACGTTGTTCAGTTTGGCTGCCTCTCTCTGTCCCTTTACAATGACCGGGAACACAATACACCGAGCAACAATGGTGCCTGAGCAAAACAGACAGACAGTTATGGTAAAAAAATATATAATAAAAATGAACAGACAAATACGACAGACAGACAGACAGACAGACAGACAGACAGACAGACAGAAAGATAGATAGATAGATAGATAGATGATAGACATACAGACAGATACATAGATGATAGACAGACAGACAGATACATATAGACGAATGGATGACGGACAGACAGACAGACAGACAGACAGACAGACAGACAGACAGACAGACAGACAGACAGATAGATAGATAGATAGATAATAGACAGACAGACAGACAGATACATAGATGATAGACAGACAGACAGATACATACATATAGACAAATGGATGATGGACAGACAGACAGACAGACAGACAGACAGACAGACAGACAGACAGACAGACAGACAGACCGACAGACCGACAGACCGACAGACAGACAGACAGAAAGATAGATAGATGATAGACATACAGACAGATACATAGATGATAGACAGACAGACAGATACATATAGACGAATGGATGACGGACAGACAGACAGACAGACAGACAGACAGATAGATAGATAGATAATAGACAGACAGACAGACAGATACATAGATGATAGACAGACAGACAGATACATACATATAGACAAATGGATGATGGACAGACAGACAGACCGACAGACCGACAGACAGACAGACAGACAGACAGACAGACAGACAGACAGACAGATAGATAGATAGATAGACAGATAGATAGATAGATAGATAGATAGATAGATAGATAGATAGATAGATAGATGATAGACAGACAGACAGACAGATACATACATATAGACGAATGGATGACAGACAGACAGACAGACAGACAGATAGATAGATGAGAGACAGACAGACAGACACACAGACAGACCGAAAGATGAGAGACAGACAGAGACAGACAGACAGAGACAGCTAGATAGATAGATAGATAGATAGATGGATAGATGGATAGATGGATAGATAGATAGATAGATAGATAGATAGATAGATAGAAGACTGGTGACATTTAATTTACCTGCAACAATGGCCCCCCACCATGGCAGCCCAATGCCAACATGCATAAACTCAAGCAGATTCTGGATCAGGCCCACAGGTGTGTAGTTGCACAGGCCGAGCTCTGATAGGCTGGCTTCAGCTCCAGCTCCAGCTGCCTGCAGAACATCCAATGCAGTGAGAGGAGCCTCGGCCACATGCTCTGTGATTGGTGGTGTGACTGCAGGGGCGGGGTCAGCAGCAGGACTCGGAATGGAGACCGGGACAGATAGAGCAGCATATGCCGCTTCACTTGCAGTCGATAAGCTCTGAACCGCTTCGATCGCCTGTGAAATGAGCAAAATACTTGAGCAGTTGAAATACATCACAAAAGACAATTCACAAAAAGATCTCCAGGGATCGGTTTGATCTAATTGAGATTAATGGGTAAAAAAAAGTAATGCATAATGCCCAAAGGATACTTTAAATATACTAGCGTTTCAAAGTATACTCTAGTCTACAGAGTGTAAAAGGGCTGGTTCGGAAGGTTTTTTTTTTCATAATTTTTTTCCCATAGGGATTTTGAAATAGAATTCGTTTAAGAGTTATAAGCCATGAAGATTTGATTTTTTTTACTTAGATTTGAAGCAAAAAAATTTGAAGCAAAACGACAAAGGTACAAGACCATGAAGCATTGTGAACAGTATAATGAAATTAAAAAACGATGGAGAAAAATAAAACTGATAATATGGCTAAACAATATATTTTAAGTTTATTGCAAAATATGCATACAAGCAGTGCTTCATGGGAGTGGGCGGAGCTAAAGAGCTATTTTGGAGCTCTGATTGGCGTAATTTTCTGTACAGCATCATGGGTAATGTAGTTTTTCCACCAGGAATTTCACTGTTTAAACAGAATTATTTTCATTATTTTAAAAGGAAGCTGAAAAGATGCATGCATGCTGACGGCTTCAGCAGAAGCAAATACCATGAATTAAACAACCTCACAGCTCACAGCAGGCCTGGCTTTAAAGGTATATAAAATATCATCAGGTTTTACTTCCGGAACCAAACTGTTGCAACATCTGATAGCATGCACAAACGCAGTCTGTCTACACATGCGCTTTAGAAAATGTAATTTTTCTCTAGAAGTTATGACCAATAAATGGACTGCATTTATATAGCGCTTTTATCCAAAGCGCTTTACATTTTTGCCTCACATTCACCCATTCATACACCGACGGCGATGTCAGCCATGTAAGGCGCCATCCAGCTCGTCGGGAGCAGCTGGGGTTAGGTGTCTTGCTCATGGACACTTCGACACTTGGTCAGGTGGAACCGGGGATTGAACCACCAACCTTCTGGTTTGTAGACAACCTACATGAACCACTGAGCCACTGCCGCCAATAAAAATAACAAGTTGTGGCTATCTTATAACCCTCTCCCACAAGCACATGTCAATATGGGTTTTGTTGTTATGTCACTATAGAGTTAAGTTTTCTACTGTGAAACAACATCCTAGGCTAATGTTGCCACCTTATGGAATAACTGATTAGTGCAAAACAAATTTAATGTGCACTAATGTTTTAGTACTCTAGACTTTGACTTGGTCTTGAGACCATATTTTAATGGTCTTGGTCTTATCAGGGACTCATGGAGTAGAAACTCTGTCACTGAAAGAAAATCCCTTTTAGCAACCCACCTGTGAGCTGTTGTGTCTGACTGACACAGCACTGACCAGCAGGAACTGGCCATGATTAGGACACCCAAGAAGTGCCCTAACTAGAGGACCCCTACTTCCTCTGCCAGTGTGAAGATGTGATCTCGGTACAAACCACTGCAACAAGATAGAAGTCAGGAAAAAAGTCAGATTGCAGCATCAAACACAGACCTTTTTATAAATGCTATAAACTACAATCAAACGGCTGTTCGGGATATTTAAATGTATTCATTTCTAGTAAACAATGCTATATAATGCAACTTACAGATGAAGAACATCACAATTATTTTGTTGCAAGAGTGATTGTAGAGTGATACTAACTAGATTAGAACAAAGGAAAAATGCAAAAAAGGAGAAAAATCTTTTAATGAATGAATGAATAAAAAAATATTAAAAATATAATTTTCTTGAATATCCACGCCAGTGGTTCTAAACCTTGTTGACAGTCACCCAACACAATTAGACCCTTACATAATATATTAACAAAACTATAACTATGAATATGATTAACTGTAATATATAGTATAGAAAATGTGAATGTCAGTACAGGCAAATAAACCACAATTCATTTTGCGATTCCAGTAGTTTTAAAGTTGAGTTTGAAAAAGTTTGAAAAGCTTGAAGTTTGAAGGTTTTACATTTAAAGTGGTTTTAAAAGTTTGAAGGTTTTAAGGACGTGCAGTTTGCTATGGTGTTGCTACATGGTTTCAAGGGTGTTGATACATGGTTTCTAGAGTATTCTGGTAGGTTGTTAGGATGGGAAAAATATAATTTTAGTTTATATTATTTGTACTTATTTTTTGCATTTTAATTCAGTTTGATCAATAAAATTAATAATCAATTAAAATTAAATCGAACACAAATAATAATCCAGATCATGACACCGTGTTACCAGGCAAGTGAGGCAACAGATAAATGTATCAACCAATCAACAATCAGAGAAAGGTTTTTTGTGAACATTAATCCTAATGTTTTAACTGGTTTATTTTGAATTGTTTTCAATGCCCGCTTTAAACTACACAACCTCAGCTATGCTATGCTATGCTTCTGTCAAAGTCATGTCATGTAAAGTACAAAGTTGTTGCGGACTTTGGGGAGCGACTTGACAAAGTACAAAACGACACTCACCTTATTCCCTGTCGTAACAATAGGAAGAGTGGAAATGTTCGCTGTGCTTGTTTGTCGAAGCATACATGTTGTAAGACATTCTGTGACCACTCTGCCCCTGAGCGCAGCCATCTTGGATCGAACAAACGCATTGTACGGCGAGCGCAAAGGGACAGCACGATTCTGCGCCTCCCCTTTCAAATAAAACCTACCGGTATATCAGTGATTGCAATGTATTCTGGCTGAGAGAACATCATCGGAGTTGCATGTGTTTCGGTTTTACCTCTGTAGTTTAGCCTAGGAAAAGCTGTAAGTACAGTTTAAACGTAAAAAATGACGGAAGAGGTGGATAACTGGGATGGAGATTTGGAAGAGGACGCCGTGATGGCAAATGTCTTCAAAAACTTGAGTAGGCTAATCTGACATTTTTTCACATTTGTTTAAAAAAATCTTTTAGACTTTTCCCAGTGTGTATAACGATACAAATTAACATTAAAGAATAGTATAAGATATTTTGATTAAATTAAATATTATAAAATAAATAAACAAACAAACAGAAAAACCGAAAGTGAAACGGACAAATATTGATTTTGAAAGGAAGTTTCAAAAGGAAAACCAAAAACAGCTAAATAATATGTATTATTGTTTTTTATTCTTATTTTTAATTTTTTTTTAAATCCAGATCTACAGAAACATCACATTTCCCAAGTATGGCCATCAACTGAAAAAGTGGATTCTGGTGAGTTGAGCATTATGTAAATAGATCAGCATTTTGAAAGAAAAGTGTGATTTGGAGATTTAGTTTATGTATACAATTACAAGTTCTCAAGTAATTATGTTTTGTTACCAGTTGCATTGCCCTGTGGTCATCAAATGCCAGCAGACTATGTTATTGCTTGGTTCAAGTATTATCTTAAACAGGTTAGTCCCTATAATAACGCTGTTTTGATTGTTTAATTAGTGACACATATGCTACGTTTTATGTTCAAACGTTTTATGTTCAGCTATTCTTGTCTTTTAGAAAAAGACAAATTTTTCCTGCCCTGGTTTTAATGAGATTGAGAAGAAAACCTGCGGCACAAAGCTCTCATATCAGGACATCTGTCAGCTGATCCCACTGACAGACAAGCAACGGGAATTCCTAGAGGAGAACCTCGCTGCACTTGTTGCTCGAAGGCTGTTTGACTTTAAAGCTGTAAGATCATTCAGTTTGTCTGCTGTTTGCATAACTTCTTAAAGGGATAGTTCACCCAAATATGAAATTTACTATTTCATATTGATTATAGGCATTTACTAATTGATTTACTAGCCCTCGAACCATTCCAGGTGTATATGACATTCTTCTTTCAGACGAACACATTCAGAGTTATATTAAAAATATATGGCATTGACTGTTCGGTCATTTTTGAAGTCCATAAAATTGCATCTGTCATAAATGCTCCACACGGCTTCAGGGGGTTAAAGGGTTAGTTCACCCAAAAATGAAAACTCTCTCATTAATTACTTACCCTAAGTTGTTCGACACCAGTAAGACCAGTAAGATATTTTTGTTGAAATCCGATGTCTCAGAAAGGCCTTAAAACCAATGTCATTTTCTCTCTCAAGACCCATAAAAGGCACTAAAGACATCGTTACAAAGCCCATCTCAATACAGTGGCTCTACAATAATGTTAAAGCGACATGAATAGTATTTGTGCAAAAAAAAAAAAAAAAAGTGACTTATATAGTGATGGGCCGATTTCAAAACAAAAGTCAAGTGAGTACAGCAGTTTAGGGGTTTGACACGCGATCCGAATCATGAATCGATACGCTGATTTATAACCGTTCGAAACTTTGTTTTAAAATAGGCCCATCACTAGACGTCGTAATTTATTGTTTTTGCACACAAAAACTATTCTCGTCGCTTCATAAAATTATTGTAGAATCACTGTAGTGAGATGGGCTTTGTAACGACGTCTTTAGTGCCTTTTATGGGTCTTGAGAGAGGAAATGACATTGGTGTCAATGGAGGCCTTTCTGAGCCATCGGATTTCAACAAAAATATCTTCATTTGTGTTTTGAAGATGAAGATGAAGAGGTCTTACGGGTGTCAAACGACATGAGAGTAAGAGAATTTTCATTTTTGGGTAAACTACCCCTTTAATAAAGGTCTTCTGAAGCAAATCAATGCGTTTCTGTAAGAAAAATATAAATATTTAAAACTTTATAAAGTAATCTAGCTTTCGGCAAATCGCCTTCCTTATTCACCTTACGGAGGAAAAAAAATTAAATACATTTTAATTTAAATATTACATGTAACAGTTACAGAGAATAGAAAAGTGCAATGTAACGTAATCAACATATATATAATATGACTTTAACCACAGTATTAATTGTTTCTTTATACATAATATATAGAACTGTTTTTTTAGGATTAGGATTTTAGGATAGGGGCCCCCACGCATGAGGGAAATCATATTTGGGGGAGTCCGTGGCATATAAAAGATTAATAAAATAAAATAATGCATCTGTTTGTCATTACTGCAGTGCCCAGGATGCCAGTCTCATGTGGAAAGACGAGATCGAAGTAAACTGTGTGTAAACTGCACTATCTGCACAGCTAACATGAAACGCACTTACTACTTCTGCTGGAACTGCCGGAGGGAATGGAAGGGGCCGGCCAATAATGCTGTGTGCTGTGAAAATAACGCCTGTGGACAGAGAGTGGTAAATAAAATCTTATTTTGACTACAATAATTTTATTTTATTTATTTTATTTAATCTTGTATAAACATTTTGTTGCATTTGAACAGAAAACTTCAGATCCTCTTAAACCATGCAAACCCGAGAGTAAGAGGGAAATTCTTAGACAACAGAGAGAAGATGTAAGTGCTAGTATAATACAATATATGTATATATTTAATTAATTAAAGGGATAGTTCGCCCAAAAATGAAAATCACCCCATGATTTACTCATCTTCAAGCCACCCTAGGTGTAATGACATTCTTCTTTCAGACAAATACAATCAGATTTATATTAAAAAAATGTCCTGGATTTATAATTGCAGCCTAAAATTTGAAACCCAAAAAACTGCATCCATCCATTATAAAGTAACGCAAAAAGTGTAACGCCTATCGCAGTTCAAAACGCCTACAGACGTCATGGTTGCGCCAGCTTGAATACAGAAGGTCGTCAGCTAGATAATAAGCTAAATATTTTACTTTATAAAGTTTTAAATATGGATATTTTTCTTACACAAACCCATCGATTCTCTTCAGAGACCTTTATTATTAACCCCGGACTAGTGTGGAGTACTTTTATAATGGATGGATGCACTTTTTTGAGCTTCAAATTTTGGGCTGCCATTTTAAAGCTTGGATTAGCCTGGACATTTTTAATATAACTGATTGTATTTGTCTGAAAGAAGAATGTCATATACACCTAGGATGGCTTGAGGGTGAGTAAATCATGGGCTAATTAAACATTTTGTGTGAACTATCCCTTTAAGAAACACATGAGATTGAGGTGAGAAAAGGATGTGGTAATGCACTCTATATTTTTGTATTTTTATTCTATTATTCTTTATGCTTGTACAGTATATTATGTGCAAATTAAGAAAATTTGTTTGTGTGTCTTTTTCCACTTGTCTGTCAAGATTTACCCAGTAAAAGTCAAATCCCCTGAAAGAAAACGTCTGGCACTGCTCATCAACAATGTGGAGTTTAAACACCTAAATGACAGGACCGGGGCAGAAAAAGATGAGCTGAGTATGGAGATTCTGCTCAATGGCTTGGGTTACACTGTGGTGACACTCAGAGACCTCACTGCAAAGGTGCGTACAAGTGTATTAAAGGTGCCCTAGAATGAGTTGAAACAATATGTTAAATTGTTCTCTGATATCTACATAGAGGGTATGTGGCTTATTTAAGAGCAACAATTGTCCAGATACAGTTTTACAGGTCCATTTACAGCCCCATAAATTGTCCCTAGGATGTAATGCTCTGTTTTTGCCTTATTTGGAAGAGTCATGAATATTAATGTTGAGCTCTGCTCTGATTGGCTTATTTCAGCCGCTCAGAGCTCCCAGCAGTTCAGCTGTTCACTGAAGCGGCTCGTGAGTCCTGACTGTCTTGACAGACCACAGACCTAATGAATGGCACTTTAAGCAGAACATCTCAAATAGAGATTGATAAAATGCACTTAACTTGTTTATTGGTGTTTTCAGATCATCTGCGTGTGAGAAAGAGCCTGCGTGCATGCGGTTGCCAGATTTCAGTAATTTAAATCACCCAAAAAGAGCTTTTCTGTGAAAAGAACACGTATACTACCCGGTGTTTTACCTAAACATGTCCAATCTGGCAACCAAATGCACCCGAGCTCTCTCTCTCGCGCGGATGATCTGAAAACACCAATAAACAAGTAAGCTGCATTTCAGCAATCTCCATTTGAGATGTTCTGCTTAAAGTGTGTCATCCAGTCTACATTTTAGATTTGTCTTTTTTCGTCAACGATATTGCATGTTTATATAACGTTAGTCACAATGTAGGCTGTGATGTACTCTGAAATACAAGCATGTAAAAACATCATAGGCCTACTTCAGTTTTCAAAAATATAAATATATAACTTATATTTTTACAAAATGAATAGCCTTGTCAAATGATTGTCGTTTTAACTTATAATATGATGGAAAAGGTGACGTTTGCTAGAAGGATCGAGTGAACGGTATCTACGGTTGTTTTTTGTAATACAAAATAATATTACCCTTTGTCATTAGACACACTATTTAGTTTTGTATGGTACTTGGAGTTTCCTATTGTTACTGTACTAGCATCTTGCGTCATCTAGACAATGCTGTCTCTCTAAGAAACTTTCAATTGAATCAGAAATTGTTTAAACAGCTGGTCATAAAGTGGATAAATCGCTACTTACTGCTTGCAGGAATGTAGTTTCCCCTTTCTTCAGTTTAAGACCCTGAGCGAAGCTTGCTTGAAATGGGCCGAACAAACGAACGATTTTGAATTAAATTGTTGTGATATCCGATAATAATAAACCTCAACCATGACTGTTGACATATGAAAAGTCCTCACGTCTCCTGCACAGCCTATGTGTCCATGATCTGCCGTTTTTGCTATCCTCGAGTGTCTTGTTTACTTGCAGTTCTGATGATTCGCTCCGTCAGTTCCGCCTGACAATGAACATGTTTGGACAGATGCAAATGTTGGGGGCGTGCATATAAATGATCCCGAGCCCTTGCATCGCGGTTGGCCTTTTGCTGAGAATCACTTATTTTTCCGTGGTGTTTTTCATGCACGAGAAGTAGGAGGCAATGGTGTTTGAGACTCACAGTATGTGATGTTTATGTACTGAACTCTTATTATTTCTCTATGGCAAGGTTAATTCAATTTTTCATTCTAGGGCACCTTTAAGCAAAATCTACTCAAGCCAAGGACCAAAAGTGGGGCTATTTTTATTTTAAAGGATTAGTTTATTTCAAAATTAAAATTTCCTGATAATTTTCTCATCCATGTATTTCTTCAGTCGAAAATAAATAACGTTTTTTGAGGAAAACATTCAACGATTATTCACCACATAATGGATTTCAAAGGCAACAACAGGTTGAAGGTCCAAATCAATGCAGTTTCAAAAGGCTTCAAAGGGCCTTGCACACTTCCAGCCGAGGAATAGGGTCTTATCTAGCAAAATTATCAGTCATTTAAAGAACATATATGTGAATATTTTTTAACCTTAAATGTCCGACTTCGGTATTGTGATTCTTCACGACCTATGACATTATCATATCGGAAAGGTTAAGTCTGTGATGTAAGTGGTACCATTCTGACCAACCTAAAAAAAACTCTCATGTTCTCCTTCAACTTTAAAATTGTCCTACATCATTGTTTTACCTTTATTTTTGTAAAGTTAATTTAATTTAGTCTTTGCTCGTTCATTTTAACACAGGGTCAGTACTTCCATGCACGTCTTGTCACGTTTATTTTTATTTTTTAGAAAATTACCAATTGTTTTGCTAGACCCTATTCCTCGGTTGGGATCATGCAGAGCCCTTTAAAACTGCATTGATTTGGACCTTCAACCTAGCCTGACGTGGTCATACTCAATTCTAGTCAGATTATGAGTCTGAAACTGCTCCATTGGGCTGTGATTATGGGCCGCGTTTCAACCGAACCAGGAAAGACATCAATTGGATAGACCTACAACAAATCAGAGCAACGAAGCAACGCATAATGTTAGTTATCAAATGTCAACAGAACTCAACTGCACTGTGTTGCCAAGTGTGCGGCTTTCCCGAGGGTTGTTTTCCATGTCGGCGGGTTGAAGTAAAGTGACCTCAGTTATGTGATATATAGACCCAGGAATGCGAAATTTTAGCAGGCAACCTTGCCAAAATAACACACATTTTACCCCCCAAACGCCAACCCTGTCTGCATGCTTGCTGGAATAAACAATCTTTGCCGGTGTTGTAAAAAAAAGAGTTTAAGGATACACAGATTACTTACCATTATGATCATCATTTCAGAGAGAAATAGAGAGCAAATGAGAGAACAAATGAGAGAACAAATTCAACCCAAGTGCTCTTTGGTGACGTGGATGATTTACGTTACTGTTGATCATCTGTCCATCATCGTCTAAAGCCCACCCTGACAATTTCATTGGTCCGAACAGTTTCTGTTCAGGCATAATTGCTCCTCTATGGATCAAGTCCAGACCGAACTGCCCGAGCTCAAATGTTGTGGGCGGGGCTGAGTTCGGCTGGCATCCAGGCTACCTTCAAACCGCTGTTGCCATTGAAATTCATTATTTGGAGAAAAATCCTGGAATATTTTCCTTGAAAAAAATGATTTTCTTTTTGACTGAAGAAAGAAAGACATGAACATCTTGGATGAGATGGGGGTGAGTAAATTCATGAGGAAATTTCCACTTTTAAAATGAACTAATCCTTTAAAGATATTGATGGTCTGATGTTCAGGGCATGATTGCTGCCATGCAAGACTTCGCCCGGCGTGAGGAACATGTCCAGTCGGACAGCTGCTTCGTGGTGTTGATGTCGCACGGCGATGCCAGTGGAATCTGTGGAGTTTTCGATTCCCTCAGTGACGATGAAGAGGACATCTTCCCAACAGATTACATTTTTAATAGCTTGAACACTCCAAACTGTGCTGGATTGCGGGACAAGCCAAAAATAATTCTCATCCAGGCGTGTAGGGGAGGTGAGTTACAGAACATTATATTGGAGAAGTAAGTAATTGGGTGTTAAACTGATCAAAATGTCAAAATATTTGATTTGGTTAGAAACCCATCCAGTTCTGAGGACTGATATAGCAACATGCTTTGACAAGTGTTTCCCTTATGATAAAGGTGAAGAAGGCAGTGTAGATGTCCAAGATTGTGTGAGAAGACAAAGAAGAGGAAAAGAGCACCGTGAAAAAGACTTTTGCTGCCTGAGGTCCTGTACTCCAGGTAAATAATATTCCTGTATACCCAATTCCACTTACTAGAGCTGCACGATTCTGGAGAAATTAGGAATCACAATTTTATTTAGAGATCATGATTCTGAACAGACAACTAAGCAAAATAACATGCAATTTTTTAGATTAAATGATGCTGAGTCCTGGGTATATTGTTTTAAAGGTCCCGTTCTTCGCGATTCCATCTTTCAAACTTTAGTTAGTGTGTAATGTTGCTGTTAGAGCATAAATAATACCTGTAAAATTATAAAGCTCAAAGTTTAATGCCAAGCGAGATATTTTATTTATCAGAAGTTCCCCTTCAAAGCCTACAGCGAACGGCCGGTTTGGACTACAGCACGAAGTGCAGGGATGTAATGACGTCACTAGAACCGTTTGTTGACTAACCCTCGGCCCACAAGAACACGCAAAAAAAGGGGTGGTCTTGTTGCTCTCCCACATGGAGAAGAGCGCGCATTCAGCGCTTGCATCGCCCTGTTATGGTAAGAGGCGGGACCTTTCCGGGCAAAGTGCGCTAAGCTGCCTTCCAATCACAACACGGGAAGCGCTGGCCCAATCAGAACTCGTTACGTGTTTCTGAAGGAGGGACTTCATAGAACAAGGAAATCATCAGGCCGTTTTTAGGACAGAGGAAACAGCGCTGTACAGATAAGTAAATTGTGTGAAAAATACTGTTTTTTACACGCGAAACATGAACTCATGTTATATTGCACACTGTAAACATAATCAAAGCTTTGAAAACACGCGAAGAACGGGACCTTTAAATATGTGTTAAAAGGATGTTATTTTTTTGCAAGCAGTGAAGATCAGTCACACATCATATATAACTGTTTTTTTTTTTTTTTGTACAGACACGGTGTCCTATAGAAACATAGAGACGGGCTCACATTTTATCCAAGACATTGTAGAAATATTTAATGAGCATGCCTGCGAGGACCACATCGAGGAGCTCTTCAGAAAGGCAAAGACACATTCTTTAGCAAGACAGGCATCAATGGCGATATGTGCGGTTAGTTGTATTGTAATATTTATTTTTATCTTTGAAACAGGTCCTGAAGAAGTTTAAGGAGAAACATCCAGATCAGATGCCAAGCAAAGAAAGAACAACGTTATCTAAAAGATTCTACCTCTTCCCAGGGTTGTGAAACTTCTGCTTTCCTTATTATATTGGAAACATGAAGTAGCTATGCATCTTTATCATGTTTGGAGAAAACATGCTGTCTACCTTGAAGCTTCAACTTCAGCACTAAAGCACCCCGCACCTCCCAGAAATAAACAAAGTACATTATTACTCAAATATATATTTTTCTACAATTTATTAGGAGAAAAAAAGAGGGAATGCCGATATTAAAATATATATAAAATATGACCATCATTAAAATGAAGAAACAATGTGAACATGCTGTATTTATCAAATTGTATTTCCTTATTCTTGTTAAATTACATATGAATGCTTGACCTGTTAGATTTGCGAAATCTGCTGGCCTAGATTGCAGACGTCATTTCTTGTAACTGCTTACTGTAAAGTTGGATTTCCTGTATTTGAAAACAGAAACGAGCAACACTGTGATCACTGAACTTTATGTTCATTGCACTAAACCTGGGAGGCCAATCTGTCTTTGAAATTATTTTACACAGATGGAGTGATGCATTGATGCTTATGTGCTTTAGGTAAAAAATAAGCTCACTCTCACTCAAATAAGCTTTAGATGCATTTTAATGAAGGCTTTGTCTCAACTCGCTAAACATTTGCTTGTTTTATGGTCTTTTGTAATAGAGTTATTAGCTATACCCTCCTGGGACCCAGTAATAGACTTTTGTCCACTGTAGTGGACATTATATTTTAGTGAGTTTCTGTGACATCACACACGTCACAGTTTTGAGTCAGGATGTCCTTTATAGAACACAATCAGGGCTTTGCACAGATACCAAATGTGTGGAGGTTTCACCAGGACAACAACAACTTCTTGGTCTTTAAAAATGGCTGACATTAATGTTTAGCACTCTTATGGAAATATGATAATATTTTGTAATTATAAATTAAATCTGATTAAGTTTCTAATTGTTTGTTATAAATCAACATCTCAGGAAAATGCTATGGGGTTTCTAATCAAAATATGACTTTTTGTTACAAAACAGGGCATTGATTTCATAAATGTCATCTGTAGAGAACACCAGGACATAAATCATGTTTTTGGAGACACAAACAGTAAATAGGGAAATAAATTACATAACAATATTCCTATGAAATATTACACATTATTATTAAAATGTTGCCAATTATTACTCCCCTTATTACACTTCTTTTTTTCATTACATGTTGCACCAAGAACACAATAATATGCAAATTAGATCCAATATACCGATACATTGTACTGAATGGGAAAATCCAAGTATGGCCATTTTACTCACATATTGCATAAAGTAAGATGGTATATCAAATCATTCAGTTATATCTTTTATAACATAGCTCAGAATCATCTTTAAAAAAAAGTTTGTTTAAAAAAAATCCTGAAACTTAAAAATGTATTCGTGAATTAAAAATAAATCCCATTGTTTTTGCCTATACATGCAATTTCATTTCATTACATTTTTTTAACAACTGAGTCCTGGTGTCAACTATAGAGGACATATCATAACATATGAATACAATATAATTTCCCCAAAAAATAATGTGTCCATTTGTTTCTTATGCTCTAAACAATCTAATGATATGAAAAAATACAAAATTCGAAAACCTTTTATTTTCTGGGTCCCAGGAGGATACGTAAAGGAATTTCTGAATATAGCTAGACAGCCTTAGAGTTTATTTGTGAATTATTACTATAAAAAAATATTGTTTAGGCCTACTATAAAGATAAACTATATTTCACAGTAGAGATGTGAAATAATTTGTTCACAGCCAAAGCCATACATTCTCTTGAAATTTCTCTCAAAACAGAAAAGGCATAACTGTAAATAATAAAATAAATAAATAAAATATTTCTTCTAAGAGGAAGAAGACCATGCTATTGGTAAGATTACTTGTCCAGATTCACTGTGAAGTGAGTAATGCATTGTTGGAATACATAATCTAACTGATTAAAATGATATGGTAACTTTTATATAATAATTTAACAAACGCATTTACGTAATACTTATTTAAAATATCAGTGATTCATTACTTTAAAAGGGTTAAAACAAACTGTCCGAACGAGCTGAATTGTTTAAATGAACAGGACTTTTATTTACGTCATATAGGCCTAGTCATCATACGGTTTTAATTTGAGTTAATGCACTTGTGTAGGCTGCTAGTACTCAAGAAAATAATTTGTTTTAAAAATCTCTCAATACTTCGGTGAGATGCGTTTGTGGCAACGCAAAAAATACGTCACATCATCAACCTCATGTTGTTATAAAACATTCCAAGGTTGAGTTAAATGTATTAGGTGCTATTATTAGGCCTACATCAGGTCTAAAACATATGATAACGCCATTCAAGATTTAGACTGTAATGGCAAAATAATTAACTCCGTCACTTGACTGAATAAGAGACAAACAGCCAATTATAATTATAAAGGTTTATTTAATAATAAAAAAATTATTGCAAGAAAGAGGCACGGTTCATGCAACCACAAGGCCACACCAAGCGTACACTGAAGTCATAACAGAAGTCACAATCTGTTATACTGTTGGCAGCATCCTCCCCTCTCAGTACATTTCCATGCAGGCCGTGTCGTGGCAGATTCTAAGTTCTTGATTGCCTTCAATTCTTTAAAATTCTCTCAGAGTCGAAGTTCCAGGTCTCAGAAGAAATTAACTTTATTGTTGGGACAACAAAGTGAGATGCAGCTGTTCATCTGACTCTTTCATGGTAAAGCTTAATTTCTTATACTCTTTTCTTATCACCTTTTATCCAATTAGCGCCCTTTTTCTTTTTGGCTCCACCTTTCAGTTTCGCCACAATTATACGCAAACTTTGTCACGTATCATATTTATTTGTGGAAAATCCCCAGCTTTCTTATTTTTTTAAAAACTCTTATCTAACCGTTTCCCAGCAATATATATCAGTAACATGACAGTTTCCCAGCGCTTCACGCCAGTTTTTCCCATACAACCAATTTAATATCTCTTGTTTCTCACGCCTTGATGTTTTTGACGAGCGACAGACCTTGAAATTTGGTGCTCAGCCGAGGCCCGCTTATACTGCAGCTAAGGCCTAGTGAGGCCTACTAAGGCCTAGTGAAAATTAATTTCTTCTACAGCCGTTGTTTAAGTCAGGATGTCACGTAGCCCATGTATAGCTCATAGTACATGTATGTCATGTACTGCATATCTCACACCATGGGAAGGTAAACATATGGTTATACCAAGATTTGCATTTTGCCACAACAAGACGCATCAAAATCTTTGTCTATAGAGTGTCTTCTTCTGGGGACCAAAAATGATATTATGAAAATGCCAAACATGGTCCCTAATGGGGCAAACAAAAAACAAAACAAAAACTTTTCTTATATATAATTTCAAAATATATTAATCAGTCATACAGGTTCGAAAAACCATGAAGGCAACCATTTTAATTTTGGTGTAGACTATCCCTTTAAAATGGGTCCACAAAAAACAGACTAACATTTTGTCTGTTCTTTGACAATATGTTTCACTGTGATGAAAATTATTTTGAAACGATTTTCATGTCATGCTGTGATGTGTGGAAGCATCCACAATTATCCATATGGTTCATAGTGGTGCGTTTAATCGTGTAACATTCTCCAATTCACCTCACTGAGGGGAATAAGGCGTAGTCTCAGAACACGCCCATAGCACGGGCAAGCTTATGAATATTCATGAACCCCACCCATTGAACACAAATATTTCCGGAACTGAATATTTTGCAACACCAATTATCGAAGTGTCCAGAGATTGAATCAATATAACCAAATACTTTATATGCTTAGGATTTAGCCGCTGAAACTCTATATCTGCGTTCATTTGATGACTTTGTTTGGACGATTTAGCAACTGAATCAATAATTTAAGGGTAAGTAGAAAACTCTCCCAGTAAAGGTAGATAGAATGAATTTGACTTTACTGTCAAGATTTACATGGAGCTAAATTTCTTTATTTTTTAATTCCTGATTTGTGTAGCCTATAGGCTACAAACCTGAAAATCAGGTGTCCAGTGGAATCTCCCAGTAGTATATTCCTGCACAACCGGAGGCTGCAGTTTCAGGACCCCAGTTTCAGGACCGCAATTCTAGGACCCTCGTTTTTTGTGACAGCACCACCTACAGAACTGGATGATATAGCGGTGTGCTGCAGTTTCAGGACCTCAGTTCTATGACCCATGTGGTTTAGTTAGTAGCCTACATAGTATAAAGATATTTAATCTCAGGAGTATATTTTATGTGATTTTTTTTTAATTCAAAATGCATTAGAGGCTAATTACAAAGTGTGTAATACCTGCTTTGAGTCACAATTTTAAATTTAAACACATTAATTTACACAAAATATAATTTTAAAATGTATATCAATCTTTAAAAAAAGTTGAGTACCTTAAAAATCTTAGTTTCTTGAATTATACTGTATATTGATTAACCTCCTTAAGTTTAACTAATTAGTTCATTATCAGGTAAAATAAAGATGGAATCAGTATATGCAGTCACTAAATTACAGTCAGATATTTTAAAGATTGTATAGAGGCAAGACAAGACTCAAGAATGTTTGAAGAATATATATTTATGTCATTTTTGCAATAACAACAGCACCAAAAAGACCCCTTTTTTCATCAGTTGCCTCACAGACGGAATGGCTGTATATATATATATATATATATATATATATATATATATATATATATATATATATATATATATATATATATATGATTTAACACTTGTGCACTGTTGGAGTTGTAGAGAGAGAAAGCCAAACAGAATATTAATGTTACTCATGTCTAATTCCGAACTCCAAATTTGTAAGTATATAAGAGCAATACCCACCAATTGAGACCATGGTACTATACAGTTGAAGCTGCATCCAGTGTGAGGCAACTATTGTAAACATTTCTTACTTAGCTAAATGGATTTAAAAAAAAACAACAACAACAAAAACACTGAGACTCTAAAATTAACATGACAATCCTGCAGTCATTTCCACAGTGGCAATCCCTAAAAGCAAAAAAAAAAAAGGTAACATAGGCTACATGTCAAAAGCCATTGCCATACCGGTTACATTATGAAATCTACATGATATGCAGAATGGAATATAATAATATTTGTTTGAAGTAGCTAAATATGCATTTATTAATCACTGCAATATTATGCCCAGTCTTTTCAGTCCAGCTCCAAGGATAATAATAAAAAAAAATTGTGCAATATTCATACAGAATTATTTTTATTTTTTTTAATTAAAAGATTCATTTTAATCTTTTTAATCCTTCGCAGCAAAAGTACAGACTATAAGAACGTAGCCAAAGTATAAATGGCTGAACTTGTCGAACATTATGCATCATTTAGACAGGCTGATATTGTAGTGCAACCAGGCAGTCAGAGCAGTAATGTAAGAATATTTTATTCTTAACTATGGTAAAACAATGATTATTCAGGAAGTTTCCTCACTAATACAGTAAGCTACAGGTAAATCACACACCCTTACACCAACATTTGTCATCTTTTTAAGTTTAATAATGTGCTGGCTAGATGTATTATAGTCATTAAAAATCAAAAAGGATTTAATAAATCATGGCCACGCCACGATCAAGAACATCATAGTAACTAATAAAACTAGCACACAAATTCTTAATTCGTGTGAATTTATTCTTAATTCATAGTTAGCAGCTCACTTTAGTACATTTTGTTTTTCGTTTAAACGTTATAAAATAAAACTAGATTGAATATCGGTACTTACAGTCTGATCAGTGTCCATCGTCCATCTTAAATTAGTGTTTTGGTGAATCAATTCGGAAGGTGGTGCTGTCACAAAAAACTAGGGTCCTAGAACTGGGGTCTTAGAACTGGGGTCCTGAAACTGCAGCCTCCGGTTGTGCAGGAATACCCTTCTCTGGAATCTGGCTACTTTAACACTGTTGCCGCGGACTGTTTTTCTGATGCGCGGGTTGATATTTAGCCCGGGGAATGCGCGAATTTTAGCAGGGAACACAACCCCCTCGGAACAGGTTGTTAAGTCTGACGTCACGCGGCAGAGCTTCCGAGTCCAAGAAAAACAACAATTGGTGCTAAATGCTATACACAATGTGGTGTAATACTACAAAAAAATATATATAACCATAACCTTTTTCTCTGTACCAAAATTTCAGATGGCCAGACAGTGATTAATCTTTTATAAATCGTTAAAAAATGTTTGTGACGCTGAGCGTCGATCGATGTTTAACTTTTTTTAAATGTTTGATGTTTATTATGAATAAATAGCGCTCATAAACGGACGTCGAATGCATTCAAAAAGTGAAACGAGTTGAGACTTGGACTCAAAAAAAGAGACTAACAAACGGATAGGCCCTAAGGCGAAACTCATACACACACACCCAAGATCGCCATCGATGTAGATTTAGGATGATTGTAAACCATCTTAAGCATATAAATAAACAATCGTAAAACAAGCTTAAACATATTTTACCAGTGAGATCATGTAAGTATAAATGAACTGGTTAAGTTTTACCACAAAAAGACTACAGTTCCAATAAATGTCATTGAATAATGCTAATATACTAACCTGTTGTAGGCTACGTTTTTTTTTTTTTTTTTTTGAGTAAAATGACTTTACCAATTTACTGCTTCTGTAGCATTTTTCTGTAATTGTAGGATTGTTTTTTAAAGAAATGTACAGTGATTTATAATTTGAAATTCTTGAGCTCATGAAACATGAATTATTCACACATATCTTTAAAGAAACTCTATGTAAGAAATGTATTTCAATTAATCATAAAATTACCCTGAAATGTCACTAGACATTAAGAAATCATGTTAATTCCAAATACTTATATCACTGACAACAGTAGTCCGGCCAGGATATTGTCATTTAAAAGTTGTTGTTGCAGCCCTCAGCTGATGTTGATGTTGACATGTTGTGTTTTGGCCTGAAGCTCCACCCTCCACCTATCGACCAATCACGAAGTCAGTCGTGTTTCTGCATCCGGGTTGCCAACTCTGCTCTAGTTACCACAGCTGCAGATCTACAAACGCTCCTGCTGATCCTGCAGCCAATCCGGCAACCTCGAGTCAGGGGGACAGGGGATAGTAAATGCAGTAGCCTACCAGTTTTGGCCAAAATCTTACATACACTTCCTTTAAATCGTTTTTTAAAATTTCTAGTTGTCTGCTAAATTCATGTGTTTGTGTATGATTTTAGCTGTGAAGTCATGGATTCCCCCAGTGATTTGTCTGAAAAATGCACATGTTCCATATGTCTGGACGTGTTCACTGACCCTGTAACTACATCCTGTGGACACAATTTCTGCATGGCCTGCATCAGAAGCCACAGGGACCGCAGTTCAATGTGCCCATTGTGTGGGAAGGCATTGAACTCAAAACAAGATTTTACCATAAACAGAACAATTCAAGACATTGCAGAGGACATCAAAAGAAAAAGGATCCATGAGAAGCCTGAAGTGTCCTGTGATAGTTGCCCAAAGAAGAAAATGCGGGTTGCCGTTAAATCATGCCTACACTGTGGAACCTCTTTCTGCGAGACTCACTTGGAGCCCCATGTAACTGCTGAAAAACTCATGAAACACAAACTAATTAACCCTGTGAAGAATCTTGATGAATACATTTGCAAGAATCATGAAAGACCTCTGGTACTTTACTGTAAAGATGATCAGAAAGCCATCTGTCAATTCTGCTCGGAGAGTGACCACAAGAATCACAATACTGTCCATCTGGATGAAGAGAGTGCGGTAATACTAACTAATGGTAGTCGTTAAAATTGTTTTATTCTCTCATTAACTACTCACCCTCATGTTGTTCCAAACCCATAAGACTTTCGTTCTTCTTCTGAACCCAAATGAAGATCTTTTCTGTTTAAATCTAAGAGCTTTCTGTCCCTCCATTATCAGCTACACAACAACCACTTTGTGGCATAAAAAAGTTCATAAAGAGTTTAACTAATCCATATCAATTTGAGCGGATTAGTCCAAATTTTCTCTATACATTGGTTGTCGCTGAAGCTCAAACGTGCTGCATAACATGAAAATGAACCTCATTGTTTATCACACGTCAAGCGAAAATGCTTGAGCTTCCATTTACCACGCAGTTGATGAATTTATGTCAATAAAAGCCTAAATTCAATCTGTTCATCATATAAAGCGATCATGTCTTTTCAGAAAATTTGGACTAAACGGCTCAATTCATATGGATTAGTTTTACAATCTCTTAAACTTTTTCTCTATGAACTTTTTGAAGTGTTTGCGTAGCTGTCGATGGAGGGACAGAAAGCTCATCAAATGATCTTCATTTGTGTTACGAAGATTAGTCATAAAGGTTTGGAATGACATGAGGAGGAGTAAATGATGACAGAATGTTTTGGGTGAAACTATCCCTTTAAAAAAAAAAAAAAAAAAAAATTGAAGCTATACTACAACCAACATTACATTATTTTCTCAGAAATTGCTGATGAATAAAAAGATCCAGGACAAGTTGCGGAAAATTAAAAAGATTAAACATTCTACAAGGTTTAACAAAGTAAGTGATATTGATTCTGCCACCAAGCAGATTTTATTTCTGTGTTCCTTCTATATTGTTTGGTTTAAGTATGAATTTTAAAGGTCCACAAGATCATTTAGTTTTATATTGTGGTGATTTCTCAATCAATTATATTTTTCTTCTTAAAATTCACAACAGCACACCAAAGAGAAGGAGATCGAAGAGAACATCAAGTTTTTCAAGGAGATATTTGACAGAAGCAATGGTAAGCTACTTGAGCTCATGGAGGAAAAGCATAAAGAAACAGAAAGACGGGGCGAGGAGCTCATCAGCGAGCTAGAAGAAGAGATGAAGGAGCTAAAGAGAAGACAAACTGAACTGGGGCAGCTCTCAGATCCTATGGATTTCATACAAGTCAGTCTTTCTCAAACCATAAGAAATGAAGCCACATGTACACTTGACTTAAAAGCCTTTTCTCTTCTATCTATTCCAGATTATTAACCTCCTGTGCAACCCCATATATACCAAGCGCTCAAACAACATAAGCATTGGTGCACATGAACATGGGCGTATTCTGAGGAAGACAATATCATGGCTTCAGGGTGTCTTGGATGAGAAAATGAGAGAAACTGGTAAATATTTACCATGTAACCAATCATATTTACATCATCATACACTCTGACAGAAAAGCATATTGAGTTCTTTACCTCTGTTCTTACCTCTGTAGTTGGCAGAGAGCTGCGGAGTATACAACGTTATGCAGGTATGGGAAATCTGACTACTAAAAGTTATATTTAGTACACTAAAAAGAACCTCTTAAGGGCCAGATTTACTAACAAATAGCACCAACACACAACCTCTTGCTGTTGTCTGGATTTACTAAAGGGTAAAATTAGTGATGAAAAGGCTGAACTTACTGCATATGCATTTGTAGATGTTTCTCATTCAAGTATTTAAAAAAGACATGCAACGTAGTTGCTACTACACTCTTCAGCAGGGTTCTACATAGAATCATAGAATATTGGCTTGTTGGCTCAATTTTAAAGAACCCTTTATTTCAAAAAGGTTCTATATAACAGGGTTTCTGTGCATATAGGGTAGTGCACACTCTACCGTGCACACCATTTTTAGGGTTCTTTATGTTGTCACTTAGCCAGACGTGGTCATACTCAATTCTAGTCAGATTATGAGTCTGAAGCTGCTCCATTGGGCTGTGATTATGGGGCGTGTTTCAACCGAACCAGGAAAGACATCAATTGGATAGACCTACAACCAATCAGAGCAACGAAGCGACGCATTGTCAAATGTCAACAAAGCTCAACTGCACTGCGTTGCCAAGTCCGCGTTTTTTTCCGTGGGTTGTTTTCTATGTTTGCTGGTTGAAGCGACTATTATGTGATATATAGACCCATGAGTTTGAATTTTAGGAGGCAACCTTGCCAAAATAACACATTTTACCCCCTATAGCTATTGTTTTGGGCTAGTAGTTGGCGGATTTTGTTGTAAAATCTAGGCAACCCTGTCTGCACGCACGCTGGAATAAACGATCTTAGCCGGTGTTGTAAAAAAATAATCATCGGCTAAAGCCCGGCCTGCTTATTTCATTGGTCCGAACAGTTTCTGTTTGGAGATAATTACTCCTTTATGGATCGAGGCCAGACCGAACCGCCCAACCTAAAAAATTTGAGGGCGGGGCTAAGTTCGGCTGGCATCCAGGCTAGTTGTCACTGGGAAAATCAATTAAAAAACGCTTAGAAGATAAAAATATTTACAGATGAGTGTACTACAGTACAGGTCCTTCTCAAAAAAATTGCATATTGTGAGAAAGTTCATTATTTTCCATAATGTAATGATAAAAATTAAACTTTCATATATTTCAGATTCATTGCACCCCAACTGAAATATTTCAGGTCTTTTATTGTTTTAATACTGATGATTTTGGCATACAGCTCATGAAAGCCCAAAATTCAATTCAAAATCTCAAAAAATGTGCATATCATGAAAAGGTTCTCTAAACGAGCTATTGACCTAATCATCTGAATCAACTAATTAACTCTAAACACCTGCAAAAGATTCCTGAGGCTTTTAAAAACTCCCAGCCTGGTTCATTACTCAAAACCGCAATCATGGGTAAGACTGCCGACCCGGTCCTGTCCAGAAGGCCATCATTGACACCCTCAAGCGAGAGGGTAAGACACAGAAAGAAATTTCTGAACGAATAGGCTGTTCCCAGAGTGCTGTATAAGGCACCTCAATGGGAATTCTGTGGGAAGGAAAAAGTGTGGCAAAAAACGCTGCACAACGAGAAGAGGTGAGCGGACCCTGAGGAAGATTGTGGAGAAGGACCGATTCCAGACCTTGGGGGACCAGCGGAAGCAGTGGACTGAGTCTGGAGTAGAAACATCCAGAGGCGTGTGCAGGAAATGGGCTACAGGTGCCGCATTCCCCAGGTCAAGCCACTTTTGGACTACAGAGAAGCAGCACTGGACTGTTGCTCAGGGGTCCAAAGTAATTTTTTTTGGATGAAAGCAAATTTTGCATGTCATTCGGAAATCAAGGTGCCAGAGTCTGGAGGAAGACTGGGGAGAAGGAAATGCCAAAATGCCTGAAGTCCAGTGTCAAGTACCCACAGTCAGTGATGGTCTGGGGTGCCATGTCAGCTGCTGGTGTTGGTCCGCTGTGTATTATCAAGGGCAGGGTCAATGCAGCTCTAGCTATTAGGAGATTTTGGAGCACTTCATGCTTCCATCTGCTGAAAAGCTTTATGGAGATGAAGATTTTGTTTTTTTCAGCACGACCTGGCACCTGCTCACAGTGCCAAAACCACTGGTAAATGGTTTACTGACCATGGTATTACTATGCTCAATTGGTCTGCCAACTCTCCTGACCTGAACCCTATAGAGAATCTGTGGGATATTGTGAAGAGAAAGTTGAGAGACGCAAGACCCAACACTCTGGATGAGCTTAAGGCCGCTATCGAAGCATCCTGGGCCTCCATAACACCTCAGCAGTGCCACAGGCTGATCGCCTCCATGCCACGCCGCACTGAAGCAGTAATTTCTGCAAAAGGATTCCCGACCAAGTATTGAGTGCAAAACTGTAATTGAGTGCAAAAACATAATTATTTGAAGGTTGACTTTTTTTGTATTAAAAACACTTTTCTTTTATTGGTCGGATGAAATTGCTATTTTGGGCACGTCAAAAAAAATGCTATTTGTTTTGTGAGATTTTTGGGTTTTCATGAGCTGTATGCTAAAATCATCAGTTTTAAAACAAAAGACCTGAAATATTTCAGTTGGTGTGCAATGAATCTAAAATATATGAAAGTTTAATTTTTATCATTACATTATGGAAAATAATGAAATTTGTCACAATATGCTAATTTTTTTAGATGGACCTGTATATACAAAATATATAACTGAAAATAATGCTGTATCAACCATTTATGTTCAATATGGTCTGAAAATGGTTTGGTAATTTTAGTCTGGAAAAGTGGAAAAATGTGTAGGAACCCTGATATAAGGAGAATTTTTTTTTGTGATTGCATAAAACTTACATGTTTAAAGGAGTAGTTCACTTTAAAATGAGAATTACCCCATACTCACCCTCAAGCCATCCTAGGTGTATATGACTCTTCTTTCTGATGAACACAATCAGAGTTATATTAATAAATATCCTGACACGTCCAATCTTTATAATGGCAGTGACAGTCCATTGAGTTTGGGGTATCATGGGGTAATTTTTATTTTACTCCTTTAACGCTTAATTATTTAATTTATTTTCTAGTGATAATGCTTGTTAATGAGCTTGTAAAAATTAACTAAAACTAAATCCAGGAAATTATTCCATGATGGGAACTCTAAAAGGTTTTATATGAAGTTCCTGACAGAACCCTTTAAGGTTAACTATAGCAACTTTTCTTCAAAGAGTCTAAGAAAAGACATCACAGAGAACAGAGAGCGTGTGATGGAAGGAAGATAATTTTCTCCACACATGTTCATTTATGCCAGAAGAAGACAGATTGCTTTGGCAGATTGCATTGGACATAATGGAAATGAGCTGCTGTGTCTGTTCTTCTTTAATTTGTGCATTGTCAGTAGCCTGACAAGCCAGACCCACATCAAGATGTTTGGTCTGGAAACTCACCATTGACAGCTCAATCCGAGGGGCGGATAAACGGTTGTTTTTCAAACTCCCTCTGCACGCGATAGGATAGCGCTACAACCAACCAGAGCCATGAAGGTGAAGCAGAAGTTGTTGATTAAACTTTCGACTCAGAACACATCTTCCCTTCTTAAGAATGACTTCAGTGCCGTTTTTTGTTATTTTCTCAGAGAAAAGCTTAACTCCAAGTCGCGGTCAAAGCTGATTTGAAAGACCGCCGTTCGCCAGTTTCTGTGTTTACTAGAAGCACGCAAACGCAACTCGGCCGTCATTATATTAAGCCCTGCCCACCGACTCTATACACAATGTTATTGGCGCGACCAGAGTTTGGCGTTTACAGCTCAGTAGTGTATTGAGAGTTGCTAGACGAAACTCGCGGCAAATTAGATGTGCTGCCGCTAGTGTGTGTCTAGATTTCTAGGCTACATTGTCAGTAGATCACGTGGAGAACTTTGCTCTCCCATCAGTGAATTTATAGGATTGAGGCCTCATCCTAATTTGCCCTGTTTAGTAAATCTGGCCCTAAATGTAAAATTTACTATCAAAAAAGAAAAACAATCCTATGAACTGATGTGTTGTAATATAGAACTATATAAAGTTTTATGTGAATTATACTGACGTGCCAAAAATTGACATTAACCCTTATATCCTTTATTAGTGGATGTGACGCTTGACCCTGACACGGCTTATCCTGAACTCATGCTGTCTGACAATGGGAAAGAGGTCTGGAATACAGGCAAGTCTCAGAAGATTCCTGACACCCCAAAAAGGTTTAACCATTGCTCGTGTGTCTTAGGAAAGGAAGGGTTCTCCTCACAGAAATTTTATTACGAAGTATATGTCAGCGGGAAGACAGAGTGGGATTTAGGTGTGGCAAAAGAATCCATAGAGAGAAAAGGGGAAATTGGGCTCCACCCTGAAAATGGATATTGGACCGTATGGCTGAGGAACAGGGATGAGTACGCAGCGAACGATCACAGCCCTGTCTCTCTCACCTTGAAAGAGAAGCCTGTGAAAGTGGGAGTTTTTGTGGATTTTGAAGAGGGTCTGGTCTCTTTTTATGACGTTGAAGCCAGGTATCATTTATATTCTTTCACTGGACAGTCTTTTTCTGAAAAGCTCTATCCATATTTCAGTCCTGGAGAATATGAAGAAGGGCAGAACTCACAGCCTCTGATCATTACACCTGTTAACTCAATCGAATAAATCAACTTTTAAAGGAAATATTAAAATGATTTGTTATAATTTTTGGTGTATATATATATATATATATAACCTTCAGACCTAAATGATGTTCAATGTTACCATTCTTTATTTCTACTCTAAATGCAACCATGAATGCTCATCAATGAAAAGAACCAATGTATGCGTCTTGTCTTCTTGTTAATGTCCATTTTGATTTAAATTCCATTGCTGTAAGCAGATATTCTAAATGTGACATGTAAAATGGTATATTACAAATTCATTACATACATTTTTATGCTTTTATCCAAAGTGACTCACAAACAAATACATTTTTTAAAACCATATTTATTTGCAACAACATTTTCCAAAAGTGTTTGTGATGACCCTGAGTCTCCCTGCTTTCCTATTGGGCAGAATTTGGGAGTTTCTGATTGGTCTCCTGTGCTAATTGACAATTAATTTGAGCGTATATATAAGAGTGATGTGTATCATTATCAGTAGCTTCCTCTGTGTGATATTAAGAGGTGGTTTTGTTTAGGATGTACGCTCTTACTGATTATTTCTCATTCATTTTTATTTGAAATTTCCTAAGTCATGTTTATATATATATATATATATATTCTGTTATAAGTTTATTTGTTTCTTTGTTATCCCTAGACTTCTGTTTGTTCATATTCATTCTTTTTTGTAGTTATTTTTATACACTAGACTTTGTTGTCTAATCCCCTTTTTATGTTGCGACTTGTGTTTTATTTTATAATCTGATATATATTCACTTTTATGTCAGAATTCAATGTACAAAGTATGTAAGTGACAAAACACCCCAAATAGCAGCTAAAAAATATAATTACATTCTATCACCACATTTTCAAGCTTTAATTTTGTCGTTATTTACCAAGTTTGTACACTGTATTGTTGCTTTGATATTTTTTTGTCTTCTTCTTAAACACTCAAATTGCCTTTGTGTAATTGGCGTAGCTTTTTTTGATGCCACATCCATTAGTTTTTTGAGCAGATCTGAGGTGTAATTGTGACCATCATTGATGTCAATGACATGGTATCTGTTCTGACAACAACTAACCACTTTACGGAGCTTTCTGTGATCTGAAATAAATCGGTCAATGGGTTGCCCAAGTTTTTTAAGCTCTCTGCCTTTTGTGAAGATAATCATCATACGTTTTTTAGTTTCTGAATCTAGTCGTTTTTTGAAGGTGTGGAAAAGACCTTGTTGTTGCTCACTGAATTTAGATATGGGTGTTACCCAGAGAATCACATTGGGGCCAGGGTCGGATAACTTAAAACACTTCTGCATTTCCGTGGCCCAACTTGATTTGTTGAGGGAAAAGAGATTTGGAGTGTCCACTACAGTGACCTTTTTCACTGTCTTTACCATGGACTCTTTTGTCACAGTTCCCGGTCCACTTTTGGAAGGAAAGTAATTCCCACCAAGGATGATGTTGCCAACGGTACTTTTCCCAGCTCTGGAAGGCCCTACCAGAAGGATCTTTAAAGGATAGGGAATGCTCCCAGGGTTTAATGCTGTAGTTTTGATGCAGTCAGGGTTTAATGCTGTAGTTTTGATGCAGTCAGGGTTTAATGCTGTAGTTTTGATGCAGTCAGGGTTTAATGCTGTAGTTTTGATGCTCCCAGGGTTTAATGCTGTAGTTTTGATGCAGTCAGGGCTCAGTGCTGTAGTTTTGATGCTGTCAGGGCTCAATGCTGTAGTTTTGATGCTGTCAGGGCTCAATGCTGTAGTTTTGATGCTGTCAGGGCTCAGTGCTGTAGTTTTGATGCTGTCAGGGCTCAGTGCTGTAGTTTTGATGCTGTCAGGGCTCAATGCTGTAGTTTTGATGCTGTCAGGGCTCAGTGCTGTAGTTTTGATGCAGTCAGGGCTCAATGCTGTAGTTTTGAACAATAAGTAAACATAAACATTTTTAACTTCGGCTCTGACATAGCAACCCATTCAAATTTGGAATTAGGGTATTTAACCTCAACTTACATTTTCTGTACATCAGCATGTAAGGTAAGCTTGAGCTGTCAAAAAAAACCATTTTTACTACTAAATACTATGAAATAATTTTTTTCACATTCTTCATGAGAGAGAGAGAGAGAGAGAGAGAGAGAGAGAGAGAAAACAAAACTTACTTTTGCAGTGATGCTTCTGAACTCTGTAAGACATTGCCAATATTAAAGAATAAAATATACAGAATTCAGTCATATAAATTTGCTTATGATATAATGTTAATCAAACAATTGTACCCGTGTTACATTGTAGTCATCAAAACGGTACCATTTCCCATTTTCATAAGATCTTATGATTGTATCGTAGTGTCCACTACTGTATCCACCCGTATGATTGATAACGGCATAAAGTTCATAGCCAGGCCTATTATCCTGCAGGGAAACATTTATTTCATTTTTTTGTTTTGTTGAGAATTTCATATTGATTTAAAATAACATTTCTTTTGGTATGATGAATTGATGAAACCTCGTTGGGTAGACTAAGAGGTACATCCAGGTGACATTCATTCTTCTTGTATCTCATCTGTAGGTAATCAAAGTCAAACCTCTTCAGATGTAGCGTGAGAACAGTGGGATATTCAGCTATTTCACTCCACTGCAAGAGTTGGAAAAGCAGATGTTAGAAAATCCTAAATACTCCACTAGGCTGATCATATGTTTGAGTGATGGATGTTGAAAATCACATATTTTCATTTACTCACAGTTTCTGTTTCGGTTTTGCGGTCACATCCTTCACAATACATCCAGTCATCCTTTTCTAATATTGAATGTTCGAAGAAGGTCTTCAGGCTTTTTTTCTGTAGGGGCAGAAATATAAACCATGTTTTTAGGGGGAAGCTATAGCCTACTGGCTCCAAAAAATAAAAAAACATATGATAGTCTTCATACCATATCATACTTCTTATCATTTACGACATCAATAGACAGCAGTATTGAGATGAAAGTGTTGGTTTCTGTGGTTTTATTGCAACATTTGTTACATTTTGTAATGTTGTTCATTTTCCCTTCAAAGACCTGGAACAAATCACTGTGCGGTCACTGGCTGATTCTTAATGTTATTGCATCACCTTAAATGATCAATGATGAGAACAGACTTATTTACAGTCAATCATTTTTCATTTGAAACAGACTTAGCCTATGTTTATATGTGACATACCTTAGAGGCATGTGTCCCCACTGCCTTTAAAATCTTCCTATAGTACTCCACCGCATCTTGTTGCTCAAAAACTTCAAGGTTTAAAAAATAATTATGAAAAATAATTACCTATGAATTAACTAAATTAATTACCATATTTTGTCCTGTAAAACTAACCTACCATTTCTAATGCCAAGACTCGTGGTTATTCCTTTAGTTGTGGCTGCATTTTCTGAGAGCCGTGTAAACAGCTTCTGAAGTTGTAGCAACAGATTTTCCTCATCACAATCTTCAGGGGCTTTAAAACTAAATTGAAATGAAGAATTTAAGAAAAGGGAAAAAAGAGTAGAATAAAGTAGGACATTAGTAAATAATTGTATCATTAGATGCAATAATCATAATATCTTCATTCATTCATTATGCTACCTCTTGACTGCCTCTCTGAATACTGGGGTCATGAATAGACACTGCAATACTGCATTCAGATAGCAGGTGGCGCCTTGATTTTTCAGTCCATTGTATTGGACTTCGTTTCTGAATACACACGTAAAGAATTAATTAGTTCATCGGGTTGTAGAAAAGTGTCCTCAAATAAGCATCTAGAAAACGGAACGTAAAAATTATGTTTTAAGATGATTAGGCTGTATTTCAGTCGGGCTGCAATGAGCACATTAGGCTTGATGTTCAGATAGGCTAGCCTACTTTAAATTGCTTTTGGCTGTGTGGTGATGTTTTTAGAAGTCAACCCACCTGTCAGGAGATTCACGTGAAATCTTCGGAGCTGTAAGGGTGTCGGGGTTCTTCATGCTGTTTGCGGAAATTTTGCCACATAGGCTATAGGATAGGAGGCTTTTCTGAACACTCAACCGGTTTTGCGTCTGATCTGGTTAAACGCATAACGTGATGAAATTATGCACGTAGCTAAATTAAATTTTTATAACGAGTAGGTCAGGCTATTATCACAAAGAAATTCCCCAGCAAACGTGTTGTTTAAAAAACTTAAAGGCAAAATTTGGGCTAAACATCGCTAATTTGATAGACGTCTACAAAGCCAAAGTTAAAAAAGTCAAAAACGACATCAACATCCAGGTCCTAACTTTGGCTTTGTAGACGCGTCTATCAAATTAGCGATGTTTAGCCCAAATTTTGTTTTGACTAGAAGTAGGCTATAGCCGGAATATTGTGTCTAGAGCCTAATCGAGACGATATTGCTATTGCTTGCTGGGTAGGCTAGTGAATTGAATTATCCCACTTAAATATGAATGAAATTAAAGAATATGCAACAGTTTGGCATCAGAATTTACCTTTATGAAACTCTTCTTTTCTTCTGAAACATGGAGGAAATATCGAGGAGAAAGCACAGCTGCAGATTACGTTCCAACTTTGCCAGGCAAAAGTTAAGGTTCAGTTTTACTTTCGATTTTATTGTAGGCTAGAAATGTTATGACGACGGATCAAGTGGACTGAACATAAGTTCAGAGAAAATTGTTCAAAACAATCATTTTGTAGCATTCAATTTTATTACAATAATTTATGCATAGGCCTATATGAAGAAAGTAAACTGACATGTTTTTTTCTTCTTCCAACAAATAAACCATGTAGGCCTATAGCCTAAATCACAAGTCAGACTAGGATACATTGATAAAATGTCCGATACTGTTTTCAAAGAATGTTCTCCGTTTATCCCCTATGTGACAACCCCCATTTACAATCATACAGATTAGAGACTCATTATATCCTTCAGTGAGCAACAAATGTCTCTGTGAGTCTGCTTAAAAGTTGACGTTGCACTTGATTCCAGAATAAGCGACTGGAATTCTTCCTAGGAAACCTCCAGGTAAACGCAAGACCATGAAGAGAGTGGATCGATCCTTAATCTGGTGGTCTAAAAACGTGTCATTGTCCTCTAGTTGTTTATCTGTGTACAGCAGTCTCAGGGACGATGGATCATCCCCTATGGGAAGATAAAAGGAGGTTATTTTACATGGAATTTATTTAATTGATTTCATAAACTGGCTGTGATTAGCCTATTCTGAACTGCTTCAGAATATGAGATTCTCTCATTCTCTTTTCTCCACAGACGCTAGACTATTAAAAAGATAGCCCATAGGCTGCCTTACCTCTAACATATTTTTAGATAGGCCTATAGGCTATGTGGGAATCACCACCAGGAAGCTATCTATTTTCACAATACTTTCACAAAGGCATATAGTTGAATTTGACTAGTAGGCTATTAATAACGGCCATTGTTTTATTTATTTATTTATTTATTTATTTATTTATATAATAGTAAGTATTCAATCTTACCTGCTTGACCGGGCAATTTTTCTGCAACTTTCTTTTTGAATTCCAAAATAGTCATTTTGTTGAATTCTTCCTCTGTGGTCGCAACATCAACCGTTTTTTTCTCCCCCTTTATTCCAACCACCATGATCTGGTAAATCTTTCCCATTTTAGAACAACACCTGTTAGCCTACTGCAAAACACCGTGTAAAATGTGGACGTTTCACTTTCTGTTTATGCTTGCGATGGGGTCGACGCCTATCTGATTATAAAAAAATACTTGAACCTATACGCCTATCTGTAGCTATACTGTCTTTAAATAATAGACAAGCTTATTTTATTATTCTCAGATAAAAAAGCGAACTACTACTGCGTGACCATAGTAAAGTAATATTTTTCGTTCAGATTTAATATTTGTTATGTGCGTGTAGCTAGTAAATACCCTAGACTACTCTACACTTTGCAAAAACAACGCATCGACCTTAGCTATGCTGTGTCTAACCTGACAGGCAGGCTACAATCTCAACCCATCGTCATCAGTCGAAGCCATGTGACAAACTGGAAAGAGAAAACACTGTCAGTATTTAGTCTAGGTTACATTTAAACTGCTGAAGCAAAAATGACGGAACAACACGAAGAAAAACGCTACGACCCCAATGACACAACACTGAAGTTTGTAACGCGCCAGGACGACATAAGTAGGCTATGTATTTATTACTGATTTGTGTGTGTAAAGCCTATATATATATATAGGTTATATTCGTTTTTATTTTGAGGAGGCAGAGAGAAACCGAAACCATGGCTTTTTCTCAGCACGGCGACGAATTTAATTTAACGTTTGACATTTAGACATTAGGTTTTACACCCATTTAACTCTTTGTGCATTTCATGTTTTCAGGCTAAACAAATTCAGATAAAGGTCCTACATAAACAAAAATCCCCTTTGCATAGCACAAGGCTTAATTTCAAATATTCTATATATTAGCCCTATACATCGATTTAACTACATTATTCAAACTAATAGCCAAATCTTATTGCATAATGCTCTGTTTTTAGAATTAACATGTTTTATGATAATTTTAGAATGTTAAATTTATGGCAAAATCCGTTAAATACAACACTGTTTGACCTTCAAACCAACTCTAAATTACTCAGAATAGTATTGCTTGTGTTGCTCAAGGCTTGTGTTATTGCACAATTGGATGTTTAATTGACGTCCAGTTATCTTAAAAAAAATGTTTTGTTCATAAATCAAAAATAAAACGATGAATCGAGAAATGCGTTAAAAAGGAGTCTGATGTTATTTATAGTTGATTCACTCTTGAATGAAGCCAAGCACACTGCACAAGCTGGCCAAAGGTTTTCACATACAGACCTGTGCATCCATTGCTTGGTAGAATTCAAGTTGAATGAAGTTTGTAATAAAGTTTCAAACCCATTCTAAAAGCTTTACAAAAACCATCTCAGCACCAATTAAAGTGAAGACATGTGAAGGCCAAGTATGGTAACCCATACTCAGAATTTGTCTTCTGCATTTAACCCATTCAAGTTTTCCATAGTGTAAAAAAAGAAAAAAAGCTGGATGGCACACCTTCACTCTCTTCCTGTGAGGTAAGTTAAGATGCCAGTGCCCTAATATGGCACTGACATCTTGGGTCAACTTAGAGCCAGAGTCTAGTAAGGAGCACAAAGTGGAGCCACGATATCAATGTCCTGCCCAAACTCCCACATCAATCACAAGGTCTGAACTTTTAGTGAAATAAATGGAAATATAGAAAATAAGATTAAAGCTCCAATCTTCTCCTGAAGTTCCCAGAAAAAGTCTGTTGGTGCCTCAGTGACTACTTCACTCAGAGAAGCCGTCGATCTCGGCTGTCAATCCTAACGTCACACTCCCGTTTGTATAGCATTAAATAACTAAAAATCAAACTTATTTGAAGAACACTTAAACTAACATCAGCGTGATAAAAGCTACATAAAATGACAGAAATCATCTTTGTAAAAAAACATATTTAAAGTGTAATTTGATTGCTTAGTTTGTCTACGTCCCATTACATGGAGAGGGATGGGTTTTATGACCTATACTGCATCAGCCACCTGGGGGCGATTGGGACGCTTTAGCTTCACTTTTCAGGACTCGTGTAGCACACTTGGTACACACATTAGGAGTAACACAGACAGAGCAGTGGGCATCTACCCATGTTGAATTTGGGGATTGGATTCCTTGCTCAAGAGCACATCCGTCATTTCCTGCATATTGAGTATCAAACCCATGCCTTTTGGGTTATCAGTCTGACTCGAATCGTTAGGCCACAACTGTCCCACAATTAACTAATGTACTTTCAGCCGGGGATGATGACCCTGAGACACGTCGCGCTGAGATGTCATGTGGCCATGCTGTCACTCCACAGTCCCTGACTGCGTGGTGTCGAAGTCTACTAGACCAGGTATTTAGAAACCAAAAATCAGTACTTGTTAACAGGCACATAATTACAATAATCTATAATTATTTCTGCCTTTCATTCTCAGGGTCAGCACAGGTTTATGTGCCCTGCACTTAAAGATGAAACAATGCAAAGATGCAATGCAGAATGGCCCTATGTGGAGGTGCGGAGGTTGGCTGTACTGACACAAGTGGAACAGAGCCATTTTGAAGAGACAATGGCTGTCCTGGCAGCAGCTGAGTACTGCGAACACAAAACAGTGAGTTACTGGCTTCAATTACTGAGATGCACGCATCCAAAAATAATCAAGCTAATTAGGCTAGGCAATTTTATTTTTATAGCATATTTCATACACAATGGCAATTCAAAGTGCTTTACATAGAAACTAATTAAAATAGTGGTAACATATGCATAAGAAATAAGAATATCATATGTAAGAATTAAATTAAAAACAAGGACAATTAAAATAGGTGTAGAAAATAAGAGAGAGAGAAAAAAAGAGGTGAGAAATAGATCCCCAACTGCCTGATTCCAGATTCGGATACCCCTATCTGAGATGAAGCAGGTTCACAATGTCTCCTTGACTTTACAAGTCGGTCCAAGATGGGCTCCTGTAATTAAATCATTTTTTAATTCCTTGACTTGATGTTTACCATGATTTATTCACCTCCAGTGTCCTGGCTGTCAAACATTTGTTGAGAGAGCCGACATCACCAACCTCTGTGCCATTTGCACAATCTGCACAGCTGAGATGGGTCGGACATTTCAGTTCTGCTGGCAGTGTATGAGAGAGTGGAAAGGTCAAGCTCCTCGATCCGACCGCTGTGACAACCCTGGCTGCACCAACCCCGACATCGAAAAGCTGACAAAATGTCGTGATATAAACCTACCTGAAGTTAATAATGTGAGTTGTCCCTCCATGCGAGCTTGCCCCACTTGTGGCAATCTTGTAGAGCACGACACAACAGGATGCAAGAATATCATATGTAATCGCTGCAGGGTAGAATTCTGCTTCGTCTGTCTGAAAACCACTCAAACATGTTTACTAACAAGCAGTTACTTCATTGGCTGCTCAGCTGGGGTCGCGCCACGGCAGACCTCCATTCCTACCTGGAACAGAAATGAGAACCATTGAAGAAGCCAAACAAAATTACACGATAAAGACAAAATATGTAAGACGTTTGGATTAGTATATCCAAAAACCAATAGAATAGTTATTTTGTTTGCTTGTGTACTTACATTATTCCAAATGATTTGGATAATGTTTAAATCCAGAGAAATAAGTAATTTTAAGGACACGAAATACGGTTTTATTTTGGAGAAACCATTGAAACACTTAAGACGTTTTAATATGTTGTTTTATTAGACAGGTGAGCAACTGTTTGGTTACATTCATCGACAGAAAATGAATCATTGTTATAGTTTTATTTTATTGTTTAAAGCAGCACTAGGTAACTTTTCAACCTTCATAATATATATTTTTAAGACTCTTGTGATGATAAATCGACTTACAATAGGTTGAATGACACGTCTGCCATAGCCTGATGGGGTCTGTATCGTTTTTAATCGTACTTTTAAACTTCGGGTTTCGGGTAGTAACCCGAGAACAAAAAGAACTACAAAATTCGACTGCTTTACGGCATATACGTCACTTCCACCAACACCCACACTTCCTTACATTCGGACGTGCGAGCCCAACTTTGTTCGTCGGATAATATAGTCATGTCGGAAGCAGCACAGACAAATAAGAAAGAAAAGGTTTTGTTGGAGGAAAGCAATAAGAGGAAACGTGATGGGATTAAAGGCAGGACGAGAATCAACATGTGACCAGCGTTTGCTCATGGCGTGAGCTGAAGGAGGCGTGCCCGACCGATGCTGTCATGCTTGTTATGGTGATTACCTACCACTCAAACATTGAACTGAAGTATCATATAGATTCTGTAAACGGTAACCAATAGACTACTATAATGACGCTGGCTTGTAAACGTGAGCATCGTGATTATTTGGCGTTTGAAAAAAATAAAACCCATGAAATTATATTCATATGACATGCTCAAACATGCCACTGACTGTAACGTTACCTGGGATGAAGACATTTCACACACGACGCCAGAAGAACTCCTCTTACAATGTTTAGGGGAACTGTTAGCGCTGCACCGACCCGCGGGACGCTTTTATGAAGTTATTTGGCCCGACCCGCACCACTGTATATATTTTTACAACCCGCCGCGCACCCGCGACCATTAAATAGACATACGGGGTCCGCGGGTTATGAGACGACCCACGCATCACTAGTTCAGGGCTATCAGGGTTGTCATGTCAACAAATGCACGCGCGATGGCATCCCCTGTTGTAGGATGACAGCTCTTACGACTGTAGTTGAGGACATTATTTTTTCCAAACTGTAGGGGGACCCCGAGAGCAAAAGTAGCCAAGTGCGGCTTTAAATCTCGTTTTCTTGATGTACAGTGAGTACCATATTTTACCATGCCTAATATCAATCTAGCTCACTGCAGTGTGAACAAATGTCTCATAGCAGCTGCCGAGTAAACACAGAGTAGCATTATAACAACTTTCAACACTCAAATATAATATGATAAAGCAGCCCTCTTTAAAATAAGCGCCCTCCCTCTAGCAGCGAAAATTACATATGATGCCTTTAAAGGCTATTTTAAAATGTTTCTGCATTCCTTATGTGCAATAAATCAGCTGTGATTCTATATGAAAATCAACTGTAAGGTGGAGGCTTTTGATCTATATTTCTGTACATTGTTCTTATTCTCTTAATAAAATGGATTGTGCTCATAATTGTCACACGGTCACCTACACTTGTTGTAGCATAACTGCACTACCTTATTAAAATTAAGTCAGTTAGCTGAGGAATATTGTGCCATGGTATGTTGCATCAGTACTAAAAAGTGATTTTTCAGAGTTGAAAATAATCCTAAGATTATTGGAGTACATTTGACAAGAAAATACAATTATTGTACTTTCAATGTGTTACTTGTCACTATGAGTAATTTACTAGTAGTTTAGCGAAAATTGTTCCTACATAAACTGTTTAAGATATTGACTGTCAAAAGTCACCTTTGAGATTGAATTTCCATTTACTGCCCAATCCTTCTGTAAATGAAACGGAGTGGAACCGAGGTACACTTGTTTTGGTTTCTGTGATACTGAAACCAAAAATCTTAACGGGCAAAGGTTCTCTGAGAAATGTGCCATGAGATATCATTGAGGAAACATTTCTTTATTCTTCTCTGGAATTTTCTTTAACCAATGACTGATATTTTAGACAGGTAAACAATTAAATTATATGGCAAATGTTAAATGGAGTTTCCCTTAAAGGCACAAAACATTTATTTAAAAAAAATGAACTGGTTTTTCAGCACCGATCAGATGCAGTGCCAACAAAACTTAAGATGAAATGCAAATAAATAACTAAAAAAGCATGCAAAAACAAATACTATTAAAACACAGTACAATCTAGGTTGCATGGCAATGTTGCAGATTATGGTACACACTGATGTGAGATCTTTTACCATTGGGGTAATCTGGGCTAAACGGACAAAGTCTTTAATCACCGGAGAATAGAAGACTTTCTTAACCTCGTTACCCATCTCGGTTCTTTTTCCTGTGATTATTCATCTAGTTGTCATTATAGTGCAGACATCAGAATATAGACATTTTCAACTTAAAATGATGCACATAGACATTTTTGTGAGTATGTGTTTATTTAGCATGAGGCAATGTATTTCACTCTAAAGAAGACACATTTATAGTAAAATTTTACAACAAAATAATTGGACCCATCTGTTTACATTGATGCAACAAAAAAACAAAAAAAACTCATTAGGGCTATTCAGATGCAGAACTTTGACTGGATGTTGTCTGTGTTGAACAGCCGCTCTGCTGCTGAGACTTCAGCTTCTTGTAGTATTTCTAAAGCAAGAGAAAGAGGAAAAAGGTAACTAAATAGATGTAGAATGAAAACAGTACTTTAAGTATCTATACACTGATCAGACATAACATTATGACCACTGACAGGTAGAGTAAATAACACTGGTTATCTCTTCGTCACAGCCCGTTCGTGGGTGGGATACAGGGTTTGAAATTAACACCTTTCAAATGTGGGTAAAAATCAGTAGTGGGAGGTAACTATTAGGGGTGGAAAAACAGAAATAAAAATATCGATACAGCATATGATATTTCGTGTGGGGATATTGTATCGATACAAGGACAGCAAGTATCGATATTTTCAGGAACTGAATTTCAGCTTGTATTGAGCACAATTTTACTGTAAGTTCCGCACTTATAAAGCAGAAAATATTAAATTCTTTCAGACTGCAATATCACAAAAAGTGCACTACTCTCCATCCCAGACACATGTGCAAGTGAGCTGTGTTTGCAGAAAGTGCATTCTTGCATATTTCTAAACATGGACCGCTTTGTCCAAGTTTATATGTTAGTTAATTTTTTTGATATGACACGTCAGTGCAAGCCCTCCAACGCAACAGAACTTCACTCGCAATTACAATCAAAGAAGCTTGCCACTTCAGCTGCAACGCCGGTAACACCACTTGCCTACAGTGGTGTAAGAAAAATGGGCCAAAAAGTTTGTCAAGGGCCAAATTGTGATGGCTAGATGACTGGATCAGAGCATCTCCAAAACTGCAGCTCTTGTTGGGATGTTTCCCGGTCTGCAGTGGTCAGTGTCTATCAAAAGTGGTCCAAGAACAGAACAGTGGAGAACCCGCGACATGGCTGGCCAAGGCTCATTGATGCACGTGGGGAGCGAAGGCTGGCCTGTGTGGTCTGATCAAACAGACGAGCTACTGGAGCTCAAATTGCTCAAGAAGTTAATGCTGGTTCTGATAAAAAGGTGTCAGAATACACAGTGCCTCGCCGTTTGATGCGTATAGGGCTGCATAGCCGCAGATCAGTCAGGGTGCCCATGCGGACCCCTGTCCACCGCTGAAAGTGCCAACAGTGGGCACGTGAGCATCAGAGCAGCCTGATCAGTGTATTTTATACCAGTAAGAAAATATTTAAATAGTAACTTGTACCTCCAGGTTCTGGTAATGCCTTAGACTACTACAGTGACTTTTCTTAGCAGTCTCCTCATTGCCGTAGAACAGAGAGCAGAGTCTGCAGAAGAAACCCGTCTTTGGCACCACAAAGTCAACCCCTATGAAACACAGATAACAAAATATCAGCGAGATTATTTTTTCTTCTTTTACTTGTGTGATAATGCATATGAATCAGTCATTTTCACAGCATTATCAAACAAAGCCTTTTTGTTTAGAGAAAGCCAATAAATTAGCGCGGTGTCATTTGTAGTGGATCTCTTACCAATGGGGGTTTCTGGGCTAAACGGGGGCAAGTTGAAGTCTTCAGTCACAGGGGATTGAGAGCGGGCCTTTTTAGCCTCGGGTTCCTCTATCAGCTCAGTCTCCCGACGTTGCTTGGATTCTTTCGCAAATAGAAATGAAGAAAAGGAAAAAGTAAGAACACAATGGTACAAAAACAGCTCAAATATATTATGAGATGTAAACTAGTCTATGAGATTGAATACCTTTTATAGTGGATTTTTTATCAGGGACTGGTGCGCCAACAATATCGCTTTCTAAATTGGTAGAGTTGTCATTGTCTTTAGTTCTAGGCTTGTCCTCTTCTGACCCTAAAGAGCCCTCTGCACTAAGTAAATCATAACTTGTTTCAGCCTTTTGCGGTTCTGATTTAACATCAAGATCCACAGAATCTAAAGCTACAGGAGGACTCTTGCTTATGGAAGCAGCTGCTGTTGGTTCACACTCCTCATTCATCTCTGGCTCCTCCTCTTCTTCTTCAGCACTCTTTGTCGTCCCTCTTTTACCCCTTGTGGATCGCCTCACTACAAAGAGCAAAGAGGGGACAACATTGATTACAAAACTTACTTGCCATTTTAGACTTTAAAATACATCTAATCTTAAGGTGCACTAAGTTTTCCCATTCTATCTTTTACTCACCTGGGGTCTGACGAGCCCTCTTTTTTGCCCTTGTAGCTCTCTTTTTAACTTGCTTTTCCTCTTTTATCTCTTCAGTAGGTGGTTGTTCCTCCTCCTCCTCTCCTACTTCATCTACAGTTACAAAGTTCATCTTGCGGAGCTCTTCCAGGTCACAAGCGTCCTCTTCTTGGTTTGGTGATTTCACAGGCTCCTCTGGTATGATTGGTGTTGTGGTTCTGTGACTGGTTGGCTTGGCTCTGCTCTGCTCCAATTCCTCAATCTCTTCATCGTCTCCTTTGGCCTCATCTAAAGTTACAAGAGTCTGAAAGGGAAAAAAAGAGGACATGTAAGCATACAGGAAAGAACTAAATCAAACGATGGCAAACAAAACCTTAACGATGGTTTAAAACAATTTCAGTGGTCAACCAAATAAGAACTGACCTCAGGGTTGAACGAATCAAACTCCTCCTCTTCATCAACAATCTCATCCAGTGTGACGAGGCCTTGAAGTTCTTTGTCCAACTGGTATTCTTCACCCCCCATTTCATCATCTCCAACCTCATCAACTGTTAAAAGACCCTCAGGTACTTCATCAGCCTTTGAATACTGATCCTCATTTGATTCATCATGATAATCTTCCTCACCCTCACTGACCTCATCAAGAGTAACTAAAGCATCATGAGATGGAAGTTTACTGTCCATCTCTGGGGTAGATGTTTCAGGCTGCTCGGGATGGCCATCTTTTTCTAAAGATTCTGCAGAAATTGAAGGGCAGCCTTCCTTCTGTGAAGGAGAGGAGGAAACTGGCTGGCTTGGCTCAGATTCATCCAAGGCCCCAATGTCAGTGCTTTCTTTCACGGTTGAAAGTGTCTCACCGTTGGCATCCATTTCGGCTGAAGCACTTTCTTCTACAGTGCAACGCTCTGTTGTCTCACTCTTAACAATGGCAGCTTCCATACCATCTGTTCCCAGTGGTTTATCAACACTCTCTTTCTGAGGCTCATTGTCATCTGGCTTTAGAGATGCGTCCACTTCCACACCTGGCGTGATTTCGTCTGTCTTAGCGTCCATTTTGTCCAAACATTCAATAACTCCAGATTCCCCTTTCTCAGAAGGTATAATCTTGTCAGTATGTTCTAGTGCATTAGCTTGGCTTGACTGTGCAATAGGAGAGACCATAGACTGGGGATCGGGTTCATCCTTTATCTTCTCGTCCCTGGTTGAAGACTCCGCGATTGAGGACACAGGTTCCTCTACATCATCCCCTACTTCGTCAACGGTGACAAACTCATCAAAGTTAAATGGAAACGATTCTTCATCGTTTTCCTGGAAAGCAAAAAATGTCTTATTAGCAACAATTTTTTTCCAGTTATTAGACAGCAAACATGTTAAATGTTGACGCTTACCCTTTCGGTGGTCCTTGACTTTGAGTGACTCCTTGAAGACTGTGAGTTTCTGCTATGACTCTATAAAAAAAGCAATTAATACAAATCAGGCCAAAACATTAACATTTCAGAGCAATTTCACAACTGAAGAAACAGAACCATCAAGGTAAAAACTACTTTTAATCAACAGCTATATATATTTGGTCCTTCTCACCCTGCGATCAACATCATGCCCCCTTGATCGCTTTGATGGAGGGCTGGATTCTCGCCTACTTCTTCGAGATGATGCTCCCCCATGCCTGGTGGTAGGACCATCGTCTTCAGAATTACCCCGGTTTCTGTGCCTAGAAGCTGGCTCCTTTTCTGGGGAGGAGACTTTCTGAGACCTTTTCTCTTTCTCTGCCAGCTTTTTGTTCTCAGCTTGAGTGGCTTTCTTGGTTGCTTGAGCGGTTTTCTTGGTTGCTTGAGGGGTTTTCTTAGTCGTTTGAGCGGTTGTCTTGGTCACTTGAGCGGTTTTCTTGGTTGCTTGAGCAGGCTTCTTTGAGCTTGATGGACCTTTTGTAGTTGTCTTCCCTGCAACTTTTTTCTCCAGCTCAGCCTTCTGTTTGGCTTCCTCTTCAGCACGTTTCAATGAAGACTGTAAGCGACACTGATGGACAGCTAACTCAAGGGCCTTCAAAATTTCCTGCGTAACCGGAGGAAAGTCAAGAGAATTGTCATCAGTCTGGAAGTGCTCAGGCACTGCTTGGGAAAGGTCTGAGGCGCATGCAACTGTGACAGATGAATTACTGACAGTTTGATCAGAGGTGGAGGGCAGAACAGAGGCAGAATCTAAGGTTGAAATGGAGTCAGATGCAACAGCTGCAGGTTTAGTTTGATTACTAGACTCACAGTTACTGTCCGCCTCTAAAGTTTCAGTTGGTGTTAAGTCATTCGATTGGCCCTCATTGTTGATCTTGTGCTCCTGTTGCCCCAATACTTCATCTTTGACATCAGTGCCTTTGGTAGGTTCTTCTGAACTCTGTGTCTCCATTGGCTCTACTGCGGTTTCCTCGCTGGCAACAGCTGAAGCAACATCCATTTCTGACTTGGACTCAACATTTTTGTTTTCCGTTAGTTTTTCATTGTCAATTTTACTTTCTTCCACAGACGCAGGAACCAATTTTTTGGGAGCATCTTCAGCCTGAGACACATTCTGATTGTTGTTGGTGACAGTTGAGTCAAATAAGACAACAGATTCTGTGGAAGCCAATTCTTGCTCTGGTTTTCCAGACTCCACTGAAACAGCGGATTCTCCTGAGGGAACTGAGGATGATTCAAGGTTTGTTTTCCCAGACTCAATTGAAACTGAAGATTCTGAAGTGGAAACGGAGGATGTAACTTCAAGCTCCATCTTCCCAGATTCGGAAGCAGGAACAGAAGATTCAACTCCATGCTCCGTATTCATGGATTCAACTGAAACGGCAGATTCGGAAGCAGGAACAGGTGATTCAATTTCAAGCTCTGCTTTCACAGACTCGACTGAAATGGCCGATTCTGAAGCAGGAACTGATGATTCAACTTTAACCTCCTTGTTCATAGGCTCAACTGAAACAGCAGATTCTGGAGGAGGAACAGGTGATTCAACTTTAAGATCTGCTTTCACAGATTCAACTGAAACGGCAGATTCTGAAGCAGGAACAGATGATTCAACATTAAGATCTGCTTTCAACGGCTCAACTGAAACAGCAGATTCTGGAGCAGGAACAGATGATTCAACTTTAACCTCTTTGTTCATAGTGGGAACTACAGATCCAGCTTCATGCTCTATTTTCACAGATTCAGTCTCCGGGATCACCATGGCAGTTTCAGTAACAGCTTGGGCTTCCATCTCGGTTTTAATCTCAAGAGTAGTTGTTTCTGCATTAGTAGACTTATCAACTGCAATGATTTTGGGAGCTGCAGGTGCAGCTTTGTCAGCATTCAACTTTTCTTTACTATGCACAGTAGATGCAGTAGAAGCTGCTGCTGCAGCCACTGGCTTTTTGGCTTTGGCCGTATTAGGTTTACTTTCTGTTGCTGCTGACTGACCAGGAGGCTTCGCTCTAAGAGGAGAATTAAACATGAGAGCAAATTATTTTGACATTTCTAGAATACTTTGGATTAAAAAAAAAGCTAAATATGTAGTTATTCTCCTCTTACCCTTTTCCTTCTGGCTTCTTTTTCAGCTGTTAAATAAAAAATAACATGGTCAATTATTAATAATTGGCACTGTGAAAGCCAACACATGCAAATGGCTAACAAAACCTGCTAAACTACCTTGATTGGTTTGGCCAGTTGAAAGCTGAGGGTATTGTTCTGGATTACACAACGAAATTTGAGGAAACGGATGAAGATTGTCCTAGCAATAGTAGCAGTCTCCATTTCAAAAATCATCTGAGATTGAAAGGAAATTAAAAACAATAAATATAGGTCAGCTAAGATCATATATTCTTTTCATAAAAAAATACATCTGCAGAGATATTATGCAATAAAAATATTGTTTAATAAATATATAAGTTTCTTACCCTGCCATTCAAAGCCAAAACCTTCTTGAAGTTACCATAGCGTTTGATTACAGCCTGTACTTCTTTGATTGCCTTGAGTGTTTTTGGTACATTACTAACAATGAGAAGGCGGTCTGGCAATGTGATGATTTCCTGTGGTCAGAAGATTCACAATAAGCCCGAGACATGATACAAGTCATTTTATTTTATTTCAAATTAGTGTGATCTCTTCAGCATTTACTTACAGGGGATTTCTCCATGCCCATGAGCACTCTGAAAACTGACTCCTTTGGAAAGAAAAAGATAACAGTTAATCAGCATTTATCAAGCGAGAATAAATGTACTTGAGACGTAATGCACTCGTCTCTCTCTCTCTCTCAACAAAGAGAGTCCATTATTCCGCTGTTGTTTTTAAATGAGAACCGAGTTTAAAGCAACTGTATGTGAATAGCCACAAAATGTTAGCATCACGGTAGTATGTCACACCAAATAGCTTTAATGAAGGAGTATTATTAGTACAAACATCATGAAAGAGGCTAAGAGACCAAAGAGAAAAATGTCAGAAAAATCTAAAAAGAGAAAGTGACCATGACCGTGAGGTAGCAAACTGACTGTTTATACGGTCTTGACATTAGTTGTCCGTTTCAGAAGGATAAAAAAAAAAACTACCTACTAGTGTTATGTATGAAAGACAGCCACATAGGCTATAACCTTATCAATGTAATCCCTATCTCAAGAGTTTTGTAGTTTATCCAGGATGTCAAGTCCGTCCCATCCAAATAAATACATCTCATGGCAGGTAAGCTTTTAAAATTTGCAACCTTCCAAACCAATCTCTGCTTGTTTGTGAGAGTCCAGGGGTTCTCAACTCTGGCCCCCATCAAACACACCTGAACACGCTATTCAATGCTTACTAGAAAGTTACAGGCAGGTGTGTTTGATCAAGGTTGGAGCAAAACTCTGCAGGAAAGTGGACCTCGAGGACCAGAGTTGAGAACCCCTGTAATAATCTACACTGCCAAATGTATATTGTGCAATGTGGCCTATAGTAGTGGTCTCTAAAGTTTCAAAAGGAAAACAAAACTACATACAGTTGCTTTAAAAAACCTGGGGTAAGATGATAAGAACCACAACTTTCTGTTTCTACGACATTTATAATGAACTGCACACTCACAGTGTAGTTCAGGTCTATAGGTTGCAGCATCATCTTTACAGTTATTTCTTTCTCTTGAACTTTAGCTGGGTTCTCAGAGCAAGCCTTCACCATTGCTTCAGCTGCCTCTGTGTCGGGCATCTGCAGGTAGGCCTAAAAAAAATAATCATAAAAATACTGTTAAAATACATAATTCAATGATATAAAATAATATTATTAATATTAATAACAATACATTAACCAAAAGATACCATCCATTTTTTTAAATCAAGGATTTATGTAATTTCTTAAAGGGGAAGTATGTAATATTGACAGCTAGCGGTTGAAATCACATGGGGAGCCAGATTAAAGACATTCAACAAGAGCGAGCGCAATTGACAGTGGAAAGTGACGAGCCTTACACTGCAAGTTATTCAGCTAACGTATACGTTAGCAATGTTTTTATTGTTTGCAAATTATAAACCAGCTCATCCGTCCCTACTAGTAGCCTGGATACATCAGCTAACTTCAGCAGAAGATCGATGTTTAACTATCAAAGGATAAAAATAAAAAAAACTCGGCCAACTCGAACCTTAAAATACTTTCAAATGAATGCTAAGGCTTTTTACGCCTTACTGGGTAAAATCAGCAATCTCTGACCTAGTTCTGTGGCTAAATACGCTGTGTATTCACCAAATGGCAACTAGTGGTGTCGAAATACTATTGGGTAAAAGACATTGTGACAGAATAAATTTCATTCTGTAGAATAAATGGCAGTAGCATTGTTTTTTTGAGAAACAAGTATTTGAACTTAGCATTCTTTCTAAATCTCTGCAAAGTTATTATTGTATTTTTTTGCTTTAGAACAGTCAAAAAATTACACACTGCACCTTTAATGTCCTTACCTTCTGTTGAGTGATTGCTATGACAGGAGTTTCTATGAAGCCATATGGCTTAGCAAGCATGGTCAGGTCATCCTCAGTAACCCCTTCCTCTGGAAGATTCGTAATCTCGACTATATTTTTTCTCCAGGGTACTTCCTTTAGTCATAAAGAAGGTAGAAGTACTTTTTATTTGTAAAACAATACATATGCATATAGTTAAGAGGGAGTACACAAAAATAACATACCTTCTTTACAAACTTCTTGGCAACAGCAGTCTCTGCCAAATTATGCAAACAAATGTTATCCAGGTTGTCCAACAAGACCATAAGAACAACTAAAAAAAGATGCAGTCACTTACCTGAATCTTTAGCAGGTGGTTTAGCTTTAGCTGTCTGTGCTGTCTTTTTGGGGTCATTCGGTTTTCCCTTGGTTACTTGAGGGGTCTTGGAACTTGGCAACTCTCTTGCTTTAGCTGGCTGAGATGCTTTCACTGGCTGAGATGCTTTCACTGGCTGAGATGCTTTCACTGGGTTTGCACCCTTTACTTTCGCTGACTGAGTTGGTTTTGTCACAGTCACCTCTTTTCTATAACAAGACACAAACATGTTTAAATCAGATATATCCAATTTGTATTTATTTTAAATCAAATTATTTTTAGGTGTGCTGCAATGCATGCATGAGAACTTACTTCTTCACAGATTTTTTCCCATCATCCTCTCTTGCATCCTAAAAATGTATACAGATCAGATTTAATGCCAGGGTTTGTTATAGTTCACATCTCCAAGTGGACTTGACGGAGTCAAACATACCTTCTCCATGCAGATCTTAATGACTTGTCCACGAATTGTCAGGTTCTTGAAGTTAAGCAAAGCTTTGGCATCCTCCTCTCTCTCCATACACACAGAGGCCTGAAGAGAGAAAGAAAGCAAATATTGGCAACAGATATATACCAAGTACATTTCAAAAGCAATCGCCATATTACACAACCGTTCAACTTGCATCTATGCACCGTGACTTGCATTGTAAAAAATAAAAATGCTGTTCTTTTGAATTTTCTATTCAATGCATCAGTTTCCTCAATTTATTTTATCCTCAATTTAATTATAATTTATGAAGGATCATGTGACACTGATAACTGGAGAAATGATACTGAAAATTCAGCTTTGCGTAATAAATTAGCCTACATTTTAAAATAAATTAAAATAGAAAAGCTATGTTACATTGTTATATTATTTCACAATATTGCATTGTTCATTGTATTCACCTCTCGAATCGCCTTAAGGAGGATGGAAGTGTAAATCTTGCCAAAAGGTTCAATGGCATCATTCAGTTCTTTGTTGTTAATCCCATGTGGAAGTCCAATGAGCCTCAGCAAACAGGATGTGCCTGGGCCATCCCTGGCTTTAGGCTTCACATCAGGCAAAAAACAAAGGTAGCAATTAGATTTCAAATTTCGATACACGTCACGGTTTGATACAATTCACGATACGATATTTAATGCAATATTTTATGCCAACATTTTTTATTATTATTTAAATAATAATATTGTTGTTGATATTTTATTATTATCATCAGGACCTAAATATTTCCCCATTGCATTACTATGAATGATATTCAACATTATATATAGAAATGTCACTGCATTGAACCGGTGCTCGCTATGTTCTGCCTCTCCCACTATTAATGCTCTATACATAAAAGAATAAACCATCTAAAACGCTTTGAATAATCATACTACTAAAACTAAATGTGATCTGGTGATTTCAATCATGTTTTCACTATGAGAAGTGCCGCTTTAAATGTGAGCACTTTTAAGGAGTGTCATTCCAGCAGTGTATGCGCTTCAGATGATCAATGCAGTCAGTCACAGTTCTAATCATAAGAAAGTGTCAAAATCACTATTCCCAAACTGAAAAGGGTTTCTGCATTTACTCACTCATGATGTTTTAGCATGTCATGGTGTGTCACAAGCATTTTAACATCATCGTAAATCTGTTTATCATATAAAGCCATAGTGACCCTTCAGAAGACTTGGATTTGGATTAGACCGCTTGATTGATTATTTTTACGATGCCTTTATGATATTTCTTGGAACTTTTAAATTTGAGAGGAATGGACTTTAAATGAAGGGACAGAAATCTTTTTTTGGTTTCTTGAAAAATCTTCATTTGTGTTTTGAAGTTAAATGAAAACCTTACAGGTTTAAAATGACAGAATTTTAATTTTTGAGTGAAATATACCTTTTAAATCAAGCAAGGTGAGCCCTGGATAAAGCTAACTCTGTATCACAAATTATATAATTTACATCTATGATAGTCACATTTTTATATTGTGATAACTCAATATACAATGTACATTGTATAATGTATAATGTACATCAATGTATATCGTTACATCCCTAATAGATACTCTTATCTTTAATTCAACAGCGTATTCTAATGACCCTGCAGTAAATACGACAATATAATAACTTTAAAGCCAAAGTAATGTAGGAACAAGCACATTTACAACTGCATGTAACTGTTTTATGTAGATGTACCTTTGGAGTGGCTGGGGTCTTTGGGACAGAGGTCCTGCTTGACTTGGAGGAGGAGTATTCAGTTCTTTTAGGTGGCGAGGACCGTTTCCAACTACTGCTGCTGCTTCCCTTTGATGAGGAAGTTGAGGAAACACTTTTCTTCTTTGCTAGCTCAGCCAGCAGAGCTGGTGCCAAGGACTTCACCACAGCCTTCAAAGTATTACTGTCCGTAATTGATGAAAGCTCAGCTGCGGGCAAGAAAAGACCTTAATGTAGTAGTTCACCATGTGATTGGAAAGTAGGGGTGTCCCCGACTAAGGATTTACACATTCGAGTCAGAATTGTCCAATCTTTCTATAGTCGACTAATAGTCGAATCATCTGTGTGTGTGTGTGTGAATGGGTTGGGAGGGGCACGGCACTAGTCAGCAGGAGGGTAAAACTATTGCCGGTGTGCGTATACTCATTGAAAATGTTAAAGGGGTCGCACACCGGACGCGAAGCTCAGCACTGCGCCATGTCTTTAAAATATTGAGCACCCCCATATTACCAAAATGGTAAGATCTTCGTTTCATAACACCCGTGAAGATTCGACTGTGAGATCAGTGGTCGAACTTGGCTTAACATATTGATGCATCGAATCTTTGACTATTTGGGGCCACCTCTACAATATAGTAACTTATACACTCACCTAAAGGATTATTAGGAACACCTGTTCAATTTCTCATTATTGCAATTATCCAATCAACCAATCACATGGCAGTTGCTTCAATGCATTTAGCGGTGTGGTCCTGGTCAAGACAATCTCCTGAAACCCAAACTGAATGTCAGAATGGGAAAGAAAGGTGATTTAAGCAATTTTGAGCGTAGCATGGTTGTTGGTGCCAGACGGGCCTTCTCAGTTACTGTGATTTTCACGCACAACCATTTCTAGGGTTTACAAAGAATGGTGTGAAAAGGGAAAAACATCCAGTATGCAGCAGTCCTGTGGGCGAAAATGCCTTGTTGATGCTAGAGGTCAGAGGAGAATGGGTCGACTGATTCAAGCTGATAGAAGAGCAACTTTGACTGAAATAACCACTCGTTACAACAGAGGTATGCAGCAAAGCATTTGTGAAGCCACAACACACACAACCTTGAGGCGGATGGGCTACAACAGCAGAAGACCCCACCGGGTACCACTCATCTCCACTACAAAGAGGAAAAAGAGGCTACAATTTGCACAAGCTCACCAAAATTGGACAGTTGAAGACTGGAAAAATGTTGCCTGGTCTGATGGGTCTCGATTTCTGTTGAAATTGAATGAGAACATGGATCCATCATGCCTTGTTACTACTGTGCAGGCTGGTGCTGTAATGGTGTGGAGGATGTGTTCTTGGCAAACTTTAGGCCCCTTAGTGCCAATTGGGCATCGTTTAAATGCCACGCCCTTCCTGAGCATTGTTTCTGACCATGTCCATTCCTTTATGACAACCATGTACCCATCCTCTGATGGCTACTTCCAGCAGGATAATGCACCATGTCACAAAGCTCAAATCATTTAAAATTGGTTTCTTGAACATGACAATGGGTTCACGGTACTAAAATGGCCCCACAGTCACCAGATCTCAACTCAATAGAGCATCTTTGGGATGTGGTGGAACGGGAGCTTCGTGCACTGGATGTGCATCCCACAAATCTCCATCAACTGCAAGATGCTATCCTATCAATATGGGCCAACATTTCTAAAGAATGCTTTCAGCACCTTGTTGAGTCAATGCCACATAGAATTAAGGCAGTTCTGAAGGCAAAAGGGTGTCAAACACAGTATTAGTATGGTGTTCCTAATAATCCTTCCATGTGTGCATGTGTGCCTGATATGAATAAAACAGTCAAATTATAACCGTCAGAAAGGATTGTTATTGCCACTTCCATAGACATCAGCGTGTTTTTGTAGCTACTTATTTGCATTTAAATGTCTTAAACCTAAAATAAACATTATGTGGTGAAAACACTGAATCGTTGCGATATGTGACGAACACTGAGCACATCTGTGTTTGGCTCAGCGCCAACCAAAGCACGTTTGATGGCACCAAAATGAGAAACCGAAATCTGCGTTCTGATTCAGTCTGGTACATACTGGTTGTATACACTGTCAGAAAAAAAGGTACACTGCTGTCACTGGGGAAGTACCCTAAGGTACAAAACTGAAAAGGTACTACTATGTACCTTTAAGTAGGGCTGGGCGATATGGAGCAAAAAATATATCTCGATATACGATATATATCTCGATATCTTTACAGGAAAAATAACCCCCTAAAAACTACAGCAAAAACAAATATGCCAAATACCACAAAAACTTTTTTTTAAAAAATTGAAGTGCAAAGAGGTAGTCAAGTGCTTTTGCGACATTTAAAAAAAATAAAAAACTCCCTGATTACATAAATAATAATAATTAAAACTGTAAAAGAAAATAAATAATATTGCCTTCTTTTCATTTATTTCATGCTTTCAAAAGATGAATCAAAGATTCCCTTTTTTACAGTTAAAGTAAACAGTAAGCATTTTGCAGAAAGATGGAGGCATGACTGAGAAATAATTAAACTGATTTTGTCATAACACCATTTCCTGTTAAATTTGTATCAAAATTCAAACAGTGATGTTTGTCATGAGTTTGACAAAATTCAAACTCATCATGCAGATCATGTAGGCTACACATGAGCTGAATTTCACTTCTTTTCCAGTTACAGAACGAAATATGAATGTCAGAAGGTAGGTTATATGATAATATGGTACAGTAGCCTACAACTGACAGAAGAGCACCGCGTGTCTCAGGACACCCGGGATGTCGCGTTTTTCCCTCTTGGTTAAAACGTGAATAGACCTATTCATCATAATCCCGTGATAAAGCTGACAAAATAATAATAGTAATGATATTCCAATACTTTTTAAATGTTTTCAAATGATATGCGATCATTTTGACATTTTAACCGAAAACTATGCGATCAGTTAGACACAGATCATAAACTGGCATGATTGCGACCGCGTCTCGCACCAGTAGTGTCAATCACCTGACTGTGGGTGAAACGTGCGATTTGAACTATGATGAACATTAATATTTCTTTATGAATTTTAGCAAGCAGTTGTGTTAGAAGGAAAACATGGTCTCTAAACTGAGTCCTGAACAACGTGCGCGCTTGTCAACATGATAACTAATCCTCACCTGGTTGTGGAAGCAGCCGTGATCAATGAGACAACACGCGAGGGGAGGGGGAACAAAAGCAAGAGGCGGGAGGCGCGCGAGGCTCCGCGAGCACAACACAGAGAAGGCAAACAAGCAAAGTGGCGGAATCAGAATTAAATATAAACAATATATCGATATATACGATATGTCCAAATCCATATCGAGCTGAAAAAATATCTCGATATATTTAAAATATCGAGATATCGCCCACCCCTACCTTTAAGGTACTTATATGTACCATTTAGGGTTGAATAAGGTACGAAGATGTACCTTTTCACTTTTGCACCTTAGGGTACCACCCCAGTGACAGCACTGTACATATTTTTCTGAGAGTGTAGGTACTAGGTATAGGTACTATATTAGCACCGGGTTTTGGCACCAAACCCTAATTGCAATAAGCGATCTTACCTGATGACATGAGCTTCATGGCCAGTCTTTCACTACTGCTGGACCTCTGCTGCCGGGAGGGGCTGCTCCGGCGGGGACTCGACCGGCGTGCAGGAGAGCGCCTACTGTAAGCTGGAGACCTTGATCGCTGAGATGGAGGACTACGGGACCTTCGTCTGTAAGGACTGCCTCGAGACTTCCTATGGGGGGACCGGCTGTGACTTCTGCTACGCCGGTACCTCCTAGGGCTTCGGGATCGGGAGCGTGAACGGGAACGCTTTCGACGGCTTGAAGAGTCATGGTGCCGCTTCGGGCTGGGGGATCTGGAGTACGAGTGTGATCGGGTGCGCCGCTTTGAGCTGCTGTGTTCTGATTTGGGCTCAGGTCTGTGGATGATTGATTTTTAAGTTAATTTAAATGCCATTTAAAGTCTTAAGGGTTAGTTCACCCAAAAATAAAAATGGTCATTAATGACATTAATGACCCTAATGTCGTTCCACACCCGTAAGACCTCCGTTCATCATCAGAACACAGTTTAAGATATTTTATATTTAGTCCGAGAGCTTATGCAAGTGTATGCACACTATACTGTCCATGTCCAGAAAGGTAATAAAAACATCATCAAAGTAGCCCATATGAGACATCAGTTAGTTAATGAGAATCTCTTGAAGCATCGAAAATACATTTTGGTCATAAAATAAAAACTATGACTTCATTCAGCATTGTCTTCTCTTCCGTGTTTGTTTGCAATCCGCAAACAAAGATTCGAATGGTTATGAATCATCGTATTGATTTAGAATTCGGATTGTCAATGTTACGTGATTTCAACAAGTGTCATAGTTATTTTATGACCCAAATGTATTTTCGATTCTTCAAGAGATTCTCATTAACTAACTGATGTCTCATATGGACTTCTTTGATTATGTTTTTATTACCTTTCTGGAAAGGGACAGTATACCGTACATACATTCAATGGAGGAACAAAAAGCTCTCTGACCAAATATAAATTATCTTAAACTGTGTTCCGAAGATGAACGGAGGTCTTACGGGTGTCGAACGACATTAGGGAAAGCAATTATTGATAGCAGTTTCATTTTTGGGTGAACTAACCCTTTAAAGTATAAGACAAAAAAAAGTATAGCCCCAAAATCCAAGATTGAATATGGTCGGGATTTACCTTGAAACAGAGACTGCCTCAACATTCCAGTCCGGGTATCTATAACAAAATAAAAATATGGCTTTTCGTTAGTTAAATGAGAAATTCTCCAATGGAGCAATTAGCTAAAAGGTGAACATGAGTAATAAGAGACAATCATAAAACACTCACTGCTTCCTAAGACGCCTACAACTCTCAATGTGAAGATTTGTGTTCTGATGTTCAAGCCAGTTCTGTGAACAAAACAAAACAAAAAAACTTTAACAATGCATTTGCTTTTATAAATAATGTTTTAATTGTTAACGGCTTTAAACAGTGCAATTGATTATAAAAAAAAAGTTGGTGTAACAGATTACCAAGATCTGTAAATAGATCTTAAAAAACTAAATTAAATACCACAAGTCCAAAACTAAGACATGATATAAAGTTTGTTTAACCCACTATAGTCTCAATAGTGCGTCACAAAAAAAGTCCATTATTTTCATGACAAAACTTCTTCAAAATGGAAAAAAAAAAAAGTCCAAAGTGTGGCTTCAGGTATTATGGAGATGGCCATCATCTTTTTGTCTTCAGCATTGTGGAAAGTCATCAGGTCTGCCTTCACAATAGGTAGAGTATTTTTTTCAGCCAGTCCAAGGTCTTAAACTAGGTCTCAGCAAAACGGTTTTTCATCAGGCTTCCCCAGGTTTCCAGAAAACAGACTGATTAATTTTCTTCTGAAACTGGAAATGGCTTGGAGTAGTCAAGATACATTTTTTTCCCCCAGCCATGTTTACCAGATGTATTATCTACTCTAGTTACATCAGCTTGTTGTCTTTTTTAACCCACAACGAACTGCACAATTATTGAGCAACTGAAGTTAACAAACATTAAAATTTCATTATAGGTTTCTGACATTTTATTTCAGAGAGTTAAATTTAGTACAAAGTTTTAGCTCAAAGTTCACCAACACATTGAAATGAATCAAACAGCAATCGTGACTCTTTACATACACCGAAAAATAATGCAAACATCTTTCAAATGAGGCACTACTGGGTAAGAAGATACTCACCTTAATCTGGACACATTCAACGTTACATAGAGAGCATGTATGAGGAAAGATTCTTGGAGTAGCTGCTGAGTAATCATTCATCATGGTAGGAGTAGGAAGCCTCTTGGCGGGGGGCACGCTGATTGGGGGCGGCGAAAGGAATGGGATCCAGTTGGCATTCGGACCTCCAGAGATTTTGTCCATGGACATCATTGGAAGAAGACCAAGTTGAGGTGGCATCTGGGCAGGAGGTCGGCTGGCCGGTGGCAGAACGGTCTGGGACGCAGATGGTCTCGCTGGTATCGGCTTCACGAGTCTTGCATCTACTGGTGGAGGTTTCTGAAGCTTTAGAACAGGGGCTGGAGCTGGCTGGCACGGCTGAGGATGCTTTGCGATGTCCATGCCACTGAAGGGTGGTCCAGAGACCTCACTCGCAAACTTTGGTGACTCTTTAGGCAGGTGTTTACTTGCATAGCCATCTCCGCTCTCATCGGGGTAACCAAATTTACTAGAATGTCTATAGTCAATGACTTTGCTGTAGTCAGTTCTCGCATCAACGTCCCTTTTCACTTTACGCATACGAATGTCCCGTAAAATAAACGGTAGGTTGTCAGGAGTCAGCTGATCATCTGGATAGTGGCTCAGAAGCTCTAGGTCCTCGTTGGAGAGTCCAAAGCTTGCTAGGATGCTGCTGGCACTTTCAGAGGTGTAACGGGAAGGCCGCTGCTCTGGTGGAGGTTGGTTGTCCAAACCGCTTGATCCTCCCCCAAAACCCGTCGACTGGAACAGCTGTGACGAACCGGATGGACGATCCAAGCTTGAAGATCCGAAAAGCTTGCTGGGGGGTTGGTATACGGACCAGTCCACCTGATCAGATCTCGAAGATCCTGAAAAGACATTCCCTCCGGAGGAAAGCACTTCATCCCTTGTGTCCTTTCTCATGCGGGGATCTGCTTTTTTGGGTTGCTGGAGCATTTGGGTGAGAAGGCGCACTTCCTCACGGGCTCCCCGAAGGTTCTGGTCTATGGCGGCTTCAAGATCTGGGGAAATCTGCGACTGACGTGGTCCCATTGAGAAGGGTTGGTTGACCAATCCCCCACGCGAACCGGGCATGGAACCTGGGCCAAGACGGGCTGCCCCCAGCTCCATTCGAGGCTGTGACCCAAGACCATACTGGCCGGGCACAACGGGTCTCTGAGCGCTGGGGAACAGCGCTCCACGGGGATTATATAATGGATGCGACATGGTGACCTTAAGTAAGTCGAGCAAGGTCAAAGCAGGTGTAGCAATTGCAGACGGAGTGACGCTTGTGCCAGCAATTGCATTCAGCTGGTTCAGTGCCAACTGAGTCTTTATGTGTGCCAACTGGAGGGAGACGGGGCCTAAGAGCGGCAGACTCCCAAAATGCCTCAGGGAATTTGCAACAGGGGGCACAAAACTTTCCAAGAACAATGAAAAGCTGGAAAAATTAGGGGAAAAAAAAACACACAGAAAGGGTTATTGGCTTGTCGTCTTCACTTCCTCACACAGAAACTGCAAAACGGCTGCGACCATTTTCCACTTCTGTCACACACTCTCAAATCTCCAGCTTCGAGGGATTTAAACAGGTTTCCATGTCTTCACTGAAGAAGAAAACAGCAAGCAAAAAGGACAAGACAGACAAAGGAAAATAATATCACAGTTTAAGAGCGTCTTCACACAACTTTCATGCACGAGTTTTAGTGGTTTTCTTTCTTTTTTGGCCCGAGTATGAACAGGGAGGGACAAACATGCCTTAAGACAGGACAACATGATAGGTCAGACTGTTAATTTATAGACATCAGATAACTAATTTATTAATACGGCGAGCAGTACCATGACCGTTTTTAAAGTCAATGTCAGCATTTCAAAATACAACTTTAAGAGTCTGAACCGTCAATATTGTCCATCCCTGTTAACAAAGATCTCTGTGAACAGTTTATTAAAAGAATTAAAGCAAGAGACTAAAAGAATCTACTGCTGTAAAATACACTACAGAGCTGCTGCACAAAACAAAATAAATCAACTGAACATGGGCTGCGTTTTCCAAAAGATTCATACAATCCACTTAGATGCTTTTGGGAAGCGCAGTCCAGATAAAGCAAACATGTCACCCCACCAACCAATCTCACCCTATAAATCTCCTTATAAAAAATATTTTTTTCAACAGTAAGCATCAAGAAGAATGAAATGAAAGTGTTAAAGTCAACAAGAAATGACATTCACCATCCATTTATCTTCTGTATCATGTTTCAAAGGTAAAAATAAAAATTGTAGGGCAGGAAAATTATATTCCATTGGAAAAATTCCTTTTCAAATATGTCCATAATGGCCGTCATAAACTTGGTTAACTGGCATTAAAGTTGGCAAACTTGGCATGAATTTAAAGTTCACCATATCTATTTTCCAAATGAGTGTTATTTATCTTATGTGGTTGAATTTTTTAAAAAATATCACAATCTACAACCAAATTAACAATTTACACCTGACTTTCCAATCATTTATTGCTCTTAGCGCCACTATAAAGGCACGCATTAAAGGGATAGACAATTAAAAAATGTTGGTAATCAAACAGTTGACAGTGGCCATTGACATCCATAGTAGGAAAAGCAAACTAAAGAGATCAATGTCTACTCTCAACTATCCGGTTAGCAACATCCCTATTCTCTTAAAATACCTTTTGTGTTCAACAGAAAAAGAGTTTGGAACAATGTGATGGTGAGTAAATGACATCAACATTTTTATCTGACTTGAACTATCCCTTTAATCTGCCTCTATTTTTGTGTATAATGGCCACACCTCAAAATCCAATCAACAACATCTACATTTTTTTTCAAGAACCTATTACTCTTTGATATTATGTTACATGATGAAAATATATATTTCCATTTAGTCGTGGCTTTACATTGTTGAGTTAAAAAAAATAGCCGAAACCAATATCAAAACATTGCAGATGTCAGAAAATGTCATTTTCTCATTAATAACGTGCACTAATAAATTGTGCGCAATAAGATTAGGTAAATGAGATTTTTTGATTACAGCATTGCTCTGATATAGTTAATTCCAAGCATTATTATACAAAGCTTTAAATGTAAGGGTCTCAATATCAGAATTTGAATGAAGATAAAAACTTGCATCATCAACCATGCAATTTGTATTGCATTTACTACCATGACCAGGAAGTGTTTTAAAGACGAAGCATACTGCAAAAAAAGAAAAACAGAAAAAAAGAAAAGGGACTCAGCCGTGAGGCCGCCATCCAGCGACTGAACACAAAATGTCCACTGAACAGCAACCATTTCTAATAGCAGGCCTACACCTATATTAAGCTAAACATCAACCACTGGACACTAGACAGAGACTTTTTTCTGGGCCTTATGAAGAAATGCACACAAACACAAGACGATGTTACCCAGAATTTGCTTCAGTGCCCAACAACGTCACAAAATTGGAGCAGATGTAATGCAGCTAAACAATGTCAAACAGCTGCTAAAACACGTATTAGTGATTAAACTAAACAGACCGATCGAGCGTGAAGCGTTATAGCCAAATAAAACAACTATACGCTCCCATTGCGAACCCCGTTGCACCGCAAGATCGACCGTCGATCATTTCAAATGCGTTTTATTCTGGAAGGAGTGTTTACGTGTTGTTTTGTTGGCAGTGTGTCTCATACAAAATGAAAGCAACGTTTAAATGCACGAATCACGCAATATTATTGATTTCAAGGGCAGATCGGCAGTGTAATCAACTGGACACATGCAGGCCTCAGGCTTCTCGTCGAGTGTCGTTTACCCCGCTCCTCTTCGTCTACCTCGTCAATTTACACAGCAACAATCACTTTATTCGACGAAGAAATCGCCATATGTGCATTAAAAGCGCAAGAGAACACTGTTGCAATGCACCACAATAACATACCTCGTATTTTAATATGTAAAATCTTACGATGGAAATGCATCCGATGAAGAAAACGCTCCGATTTCATGGGACGGTCCGCTTGCGTCTCATCTCAGACCCGACCAAATGATTGACGAGTTGACGAGCAAGACATATAGGAAAACCAATCGAACCCGTGTGATACGGAAAACCATTGATATGTGTTTATCTATCTGTGCGGAAAATTCCCAAACTTTTAATTATTACGTGTAAAGACTAATTTTTTAGCACATTATAAAAAGAGAGACAGGTTGGTATTGCGTTTCTTGTAAACAAACATATAGGCTAGGGAATAATTTCCTTCAAGGATATCCAGGAGATGGCAGTGTTTTCATTTTAAACTCTGCTGGCTCTCTTTCAGGCAAAGACTACTGGTTAAAACATCATCATGTCATAAAAATGTTGGCCTATATTGGCTACATCCCATATATTTCAGTAAAGGCATGTGTTTTGGCCTATTTTATGTTCTCTAGGCCTACGTAATTTTGCATTAGGCGTGGTTCACATTTAGTGCAACAAAGCAGCTGTAAGTTACTGAATAATTGTACTTTATTATTTAGGTTTAGTTTTGTGCCATTCATAATCGGATATGCTGAAGTTCATATGAACATCAACATGCAGCAACTAGTTCTCACAAGGTCAGAGATTTTGGCACACCATGTTTCTTTCACATTTTTTTGAAATACTTTTTATTTTATTTTAATTCTTTAATTTATTTTCTTGTTCATTAAATTACTTGTTTGTTAATAAGACACTGATGTAATACCATGACAATTTGCAAAAAAGCATTGCATTGTTGATTACCAACTTGGTTTGGGATTCCCGGTAATATGACTCAAAGAAAACTATTATTTGCCGTAGGTGAAATTTATGCCACGTGTTCTTGCAAGTTAATTTAACCCTGACCAGTTTATTTAACCCTGATGACATCATGACATACCACATTATTTTTGGCCACTGCCAAACATTTAGTGAAATGAATGAACAACACTTTATTTTAGGTGATGTAGTTACACGTTACTACATGTACTTACTATAATAACAGTAAATTATGCATAATTACAAGTAACCAACTGTAACTCTATAGTAGCTAAGTGCATGTAGTTAATTGACATTACTTAGTACTTGTTTGAATAAGTATAATGTAATGTCACCTTACAATAAAATGTTACTCAATTTTTTCCAATGTTTTTCTGAAAATGTCCTGCTCATTTTAATAATAAATGCTTAAATGCTTATTATTAATAATGAAATTATTTAAACAAGATAATTTACTAGTTCTCATCTGATATGTAGATTAAATCTTATTTTAATCACTTAATATCTTCCATAATCTATCTGCTTATCCATTCAGTTGTGTTGTGTGTTTTTAAGGTAATGAGAAAACCCTCTGATCCCTCTTAGTGCATCACATTGCAGACCAGATTCCTTTAAGTACCCCAGAGGAGCTGTTGTGATTGACAATGTCAAACATCATGTTAAACGCCTAATGAATACAGTAAGCCCCAACATGCTGACATATTAAAAAATCATTGAGCCTGTTTTTCATTCATCTTCCTCACTGCTATACAATAAACTATTGTTTAAAAGTTTGGGAAAGAAACAAACAGTTTTTCTTCAGCAAGGACTTTGTTACAAAAAATATTGTTTAAATAAATGCTGTCCTTTTGAACCTTTTATTCCTAAAATAATCCTAAAAAAAGAGTGTCATGGTTTCCTCAAACATTTTAAACAGCAAACCTGTTTTCAAATGTTTCTTGAGCAGCAAATCAGCATATCAGAATGATTTCTGAAGGATCATGTGACAATGAGCCTGGAGTAATTGAAAATTCAGCTTTGCCATCACAGGAATATGATGTATGGTGGCTAACAAATTTGATCATTACATTTTTACCATATTGCCATAAAATTAACATTATAAAAACTGTTACTTTCCATTAGCTTGGAAAACCCAAACACCTTAATTATTTACCCGGGGGCGTATTTATGGGGGGTGGGGGGTGGTTTTGAATATTGGGTGGTGGTGGTGGTGGTGGTGGGGGGTGTACCCAATCCCCCCCCCCCACCACCACCACCCAATATTCAAAACCATCAGTTACACCAATATTTCAACATGAAAATCACCGTAGATCATATTAAAAAATATGTAGAATTCATTTATTTTGTAACAGTACTTTTGTTCCTAATCAAATATGAGTTTGTCATTACAAATCAGACAAAAGAATAACCCCCCTCCATTGAACCGATTGGTAACGCCCAACCAATGAGTCGCACTTTCACCAAAACAATGCGAGTGGCGTTTGAATGGGAGACCACACGGGTAACGTTAGCGCCAAAAATGAAGAGAAGTGGCGGTTACATTTAACTGCTGGTCAGAGAGTGATGCAAAAAAAGCATGTAGGCCTACTGAGAATGAGGTATGAGAATATTGTGTTATAGCTAAGTACACACCACATATATTTTAGCTAGCATTTGGCTATAACTATCAGTAACACAGTAGACCGTAAAAAATAGTAACACGTTACCAAACAGCCGTCTGTTTGTTTTGCTAGTTCATTTTTCAGTAGTGTCTGTAATTATCAATGACAAAAGTATTCTCATTGGTGTTTGTTTTCTTCCTAAATTTATCTGACTTTTGAACGAATTGGATGAATGAAAGATTTATGTGGCTCACTCATTAAAACAGTGAATCGCTGCTGCCCTGCTGAAATTGAAAATTGGCCACGTTTTCACATTTTCAAATTGAAATGTTCAAAATTTCAATACTTAATTTCTTTCTTTTTATAATCTCTACTATGTTAGAATTTTATGAATGAGTATACACACATTTCATAATGTTATGAGGTGTATAATCTCTTAACATTCTTTTATAACAGATTCGAGGTAAATATAGCAGCAGAGGGAGAGGAGGAGCAGATGATCAGGTAAAGAAGCCATTCAATTTGTAATCAGTTAAAGCAGATAGATAGATAGATAGATAGATAGATAGATAGATAGATAGATAGATAGATAGATAGATAGATAGATAGATAGGAATAAATAAATAATCCAATAACAATACACATAAAAAAAAAAAACAATAAACCCCCCCAATGTTCAAACCCAATCTGCGCCCTTGGCAGGCTTCAAGTCTGAGCTGTGTTTCTTATAAAAACACTATAAGATTGTAGAAACCATTGACACAAATGGTTTCTACGGTCTATTTAGGCTTTTGATGCTTTTAGGAAACCTGAACAGTTATTTGCAGTGAAATACACAGAATAGAATAATACTTTTCCAGCCCTTATTTCCAGTCCTATTGCTCATCTCAGTTTAACTCTACCCCTCTTTTCTTTTCCATATCCTTCTCACTGGCTCTGGTTTATGTCCAGGTCCAGCATAGTGACAGACCAAATTAATTTAAGCCCCAGAGGCCAATTTCAATCAATAACAGTTTGGACACAAAGAGAAAGAGAGAGCTGGCCGCATTACAAACACTCAGGCAGGAGCGACAGAAGAAAAAGAGACATGATGAAAGGTGTCATTTGCACTTCAACCAAGAGCACGGGACTCAGATAAACTGTTCACCCTTTTCATCCCTTCCCCTTCAAGCATTATTGTAGTTCTGGCATGTACTGTAGCTACATTATCGGCAGCTGGCATGGCACCATTTGTCCTTGTCTGGCAGAACAAATTATGTGGACAGTGAAGGGTCCCGTTAACAGATAAGTAATTAAATATATCAAGAATAAATACCCCACAGGGGCTGGGGGAATACCTAACACTCAGCGCTAAAGAACAGACTCTCATGAGCCCTTCAGTTCTTAAAAGGTCACGATAACATCATGTCCTAATGGCAGATGGAGCTCAGGCTACAAGTATTTTCAGTTTGCATGTAACCCGCTGGGTCTTATTTTAGACATCTAGGTTCACTGTGTCAGATCAAAGAATAATTTACAATAGGACCTATGCCCTTTTACAAAGTCTCAATTTTGTTTTCAGGGTCTACCCGAATGTTTTAATGCTTGAATGTTCGAAAATTGTTGCAGAACCTCTCTTCACAGTCTGTCAGTAACTCTGTTTATTATCTGTCTCTATGAAGCCCCACCTTCTGAAATGTAAAATGTGCTCTGATTGGTTGGCTGGATCAGTGTGCTGTGATTAGTCAACTGTTTTGAGATTGTTTCTTAAAGGTCCCATTCTTCGCGTGTTTTCGAAGCTTTGATTATGTTTACAGTGTGCAATATAACATGAGTTCATGTTTCGCGTGTAAATAAACAGTATTTTTCACACAATTTACTTATCTGTACAGCGCTGTTTCCTCTGTCCTAAAAACCGCCTGATGATTTCCTTGTTCTATGAAGTCCCTCCTTCAGAAACACGTAACGAGTTCTGATTGGGCCAGCGCTTCCCATGTTGTGATTGGACAGCAGCTTAGCACACTTTGCCCGGAAAGGTCCCGCCTCTTACCATAACGGGGAGATGCAAGCGCTGAATGCGCGCTCTTCTCCACGTGGGAGAGCAACGAGACCACGCCCCCTTTTTGCGTGTTCTTGTGGGCGGAGGGTTAGTCAACAAACGGTTCTAGTGACGTCATTCCATCCCTGCACTTCCTGCTGTAGTCCAAACCGGCCGTTCGCTGTAGGCTTTGAAAGGGAACTTCTGTTAAATAAAATATCTCGCTTGGCATTGAACTTTGAGCTTTATAATTTTACAGGTATTATTTATGCTCTAACAGCAACATTACACACTAACTAAAGTTTGAAAGATAGAATTGCGAAGAACGGGACATTTAAATGTCACACCCCTTTCCGCAAGCTTTAACCAAGCAGCAACCTCCCGCGGTCTCTCTTGAAACAAAACAAGGTGAAGTGACTTAAATGGTAAGTTCACCCAAAAATGAAATTTATGTCATTAATGACTCACCCTAATGTCGCTCCACACCCGTAAGACCTCCGTTCATCTTCAGAACACAGTTTAAGATATTTCATATTTAGTCCTAGAGCGTATGCAAGTGAATGCACACTTTACTATCCATGTCCAGAAAGGTAATAAAAACATAATTGATTGTTCATCACTTATTGATTCATGATTCGGATCGCCAATGTCACGGGATTTCAGCAGTTTGGCAGTTTGACACGCGATCCAAATCATGAATCAATACGCTGATTCATGACCATTTGAAACTTTATTTCAGGATTGAAACCAAACACGGAAGAGAAGACAATGCTGAATAAAGTCGTAGTTTTTGTTATTTTTTGACCAATTTCTTTTTTTCGCTGCTTCAAGAGATTCTAATGAACTAACTGATGTCTCATATGGACTACTCTGATGATGTTTTTATTCCCTTTCTGGACATGGACAGTATAGTGTGCATTCACTTGCATACGCTCTCGGACTAAATATAGAATATCTTAAACTGTGTTCTGAAGATGAACAGAGGTCTTACGGGTGAGGAACGACATTAGGGTGAGTCATTAATTACATCATCTTCATTTTTGGGTGAACTAACCCTTTAATCTGCAATTCATCTGGCTGCTAAAGACTTCAAAATGCACTCAAATCTGTATCTCCCCATCTTAAAATGCCAGAATTTAGAGCAGGAAAAATTTTTTTACAGCCTGGGACAAAAAGTTGTGGTCTATAGGTAATTTTACCCTTTATGACATGTTTAAGGAGGGAGATTTTTTTTTAATTACTCATCCGTTTAAATTACCTCTATATTAAGGTCAAATTAATTTTAAAGTTTTGGATTGGCGGTCAATATGAAAGAACATCCTGTCACAGCATGATTTCTATGAATGAGTAGGCCACTGGTTAGATCAAATGTGCTGGTTAATATTCCCATAATGAAAGCTTCATTCTAGTGGGTTCTGGTTTCATCACCACTGAAATGAGGTCTTTCAGCACCTCTGCACCATCTATTTCAGAATACAGACTCACTCGGATAAACACTTGCACACCCTCATGCAAACACAACCCCTTTAACCTTCTACCACACCCGTGATCTCAGAACTGTGCTGGCGAGGCGTTTTGTGGTAACAGTGTCCTCTGAAATGTTCACCATCTTTTCTGCTGTAACTGAAAACTGCTCGTTCCTCATTTCAGCTGTCCTCATCTAACTCCTTTTCTTATGAAGTCTGTTTCAGTTAATTCTGCAAGTTTGTATAAAATCTCTGTTTTGATATTAAAAATATCAGCTATATTAAATTAAATTATAGGACGATTGATTTAATAATTATTCCTGTTAGTAAGTGAGCCATAGTCCGGTAAGCTGTGAACACCCTGTGTTTGCACTTGAGGTTTGGGTCTGGCTGTGTTGACATGACACCCTTTAAATCAGCATTGCTTCTTTGAATTACCTTACACAGGGTTCAAGAGAGTTTCTGGCGTTCATGGGACAGCTGCATTGTTTCCGAAAATGTTCATTGGACGTCTTGTACATCCATTTTTTTTGCCTGGCATTTTTAAAAAAATCTGTTGCAAATTCTGCTGACAATGTTATCCAGCAGTATATAGATGAAGTCACTCGCAAAATTAATTGCACCAATAAGAATGTAATGAAAACTACACATCAATCAGTAATTCGGTATATGTCAGTGTTTTCCAGAAAAGGTTTTAAAAGTTTGGGGTCAATAAGATGAAAAAACAAAAACAAAATCAAGGATGCATAAAATTGATCAAAAGTAACAATATTTTAAGTATTTCTTTTTTAAATAAATGCTTTTTTTGCATGTTCTATTGCTCAAAGAATATATTATTAATATTAAGCAGCACAACTGTTTTCAACATTGATAACATGAAATGGTTTTTGAGCAACAAATCATATCTGAATGATTTCTGAAGGACCATGTGACACTGAAGTCTGGAGTAATGATGCTGAGAATTCAGATTTGATCACAGGAAAAAAAAATGTTTTAATCATATACTGACTTACATTTTCCAGACTCAGAACACAATGCAAAAAAATCAAGTTTGCGTAATGAATAGCGCCTCTGTTCACTTACTTGCATGGATTATGTTTAGGGTTTTAGTTTCTCAGGTTTTAAATATTTGGGAGGCTGGTTACTGTATAAGACAGCATGTGTACTGGAATTTTGCTTAGGCTGCAAGCTCTTAACACACAAACACACACTCAGTGCAAATTATGTAAATTATGCATGCCCATAAAACATACATAACTTTCTGAAGGAGGAACCCATAAATCGTGTTAAGGGGACCAGAAATAGATATTCTCCACTGCCCATCTGAGGTCCATATGCCATTAAAACTGAACCAAGGCCAAGAGCCAAGGTCATTCTAACATGTGTTAAAAACATATTAGCAGATCGGAATATAGATGTGGATTTTGGATGATAAAAAGTTTTATTTTCCAAGGTTGTTGCTGGGTAACTCTGTCAAAGGTGAAAAGGAACCACATGAAACTTTTTAGTATTCAGTTTCTGATAACAACTAGTACCAGGAGACTATGATTAACACATACAATTCTGCCAATAAATCCTGCCAAGGTCTGTTCAGGCTTTCCAACCCATCCCATCCCATATCTCTCTTCAGTTATATATATATATATATATATATATATATATATATATATATATATATATATATATATATATATATATATATATATATATATATATATATATATATATATACACATACATACATACATACACACACACACACACACACACACACACACACACACACACACACACACACACACACACACACACACACACACACACACACACACACACACACACACACACACACACAAATCTAATTTAAAATCTAATTGAAAACTTAAACCTTTAGGCTACCAGAAGCTGCATTTTAATTGGTTTTTAGATACACTATATTGTCAAAAGTATTGGGACACTCCTCCAAATCATTTAATTCAGGTGTTTCAATCACTTCCATGGCCACAGGTGTATAAATCAAGCACTAGGCATGCAGAGGCTTCTACAAACATTTGTGAAAGAATGGGTCGCTCTCAGGAGCTCAGTGAACTCAAGCGTGGTACCGTGATAGGCTTCCACCTGTGCAATAAGTCCATTCAAATGTCCTCACAACTAAATATTACACGGTCAACTGTTAGTGGTATTATCAATCAATCAATCAATCAATCAATCAACTTTATTTATATAGCGCTTTTACAATCACGATTGTGTCAAAGCAGCTTCACAGTGTCAAACAGGGTAATATTGCGACAAAATTAGATTTGGCTGTACAGCCGTACTGGAGAAAACAGTGATAATACCACTGTTAGTGGTATTATCAATCAATCAATCAATCAATCAACTTTATTTATATAGCGCTTTTACAATCACGATTGTGTCAAAGCAGCTTCACAGTGTCAAACAGGGTAATATTGCGACAAAATTAGATTTGGCTGTACAGCCGTACTGGAGAAAACAGTGATTATAACAAAGTGGAAGCAATTGGGAACAACAGCAACTCAGCCATGAATTTGTAGGACATGTAAAATTACAGAGCGGGGACAGCGCATGCTGAGGCACAGAAGTCACCAAATTTCTGCAGAGTCAATAGCTACAGACCTCCAAATTTCATGTGGCCTTCAGATTAGCTCAAGAACAGTGCGTAGAGAGCTTCATGGAATGGGTTTCCATGGTCGAGCAGCTCATCCAAGTGCAATGGAAAGCATCGGGTGCAGTGGTTGTAAAGCACGCTGTCACTGGATTCTAGAGCAGTGGAGATGTGTTCTCTGGAGTGACTAGTCACGCTTCTCTGTCTGGGAATCTGATAGACGAGTCTGGGTTTGGCTGTTGCCAGGAGAACGGTACTTGCCTGACTGCATTGTGCTAAGTGTAAAGTTTGGTGGAAGGGGGGTTATGGTATGGGGATGTTTTTCAGGGTTTGTGCTTGGCCTCTTAGTTCCAGTAAAAGGATGCTCCCAACTTTGTGAGAACAGTTTGGGGGTGACCCTTTCCAGTTCCAACACTGTGCACCAGTGAACATAGCATCAGTCCAACAAGTCAAACACACCTCTCTTTATGAATAAGCCATTGAATAATTTGTTGACCTGACTGATTTGATCAAAACGCAGATTCATTCAGAAGCAAAACACCACTGTGTAGATTGAAGACCTTATTTGGATGGCACAAAGATAGATTAGCTGATGTTAAAGCCTCATAAAACTCCAGTTTTAAAAGCATGCACTATTTTTGGACACCACAAAGGTCTGAGTTCATGTAGTTCACAGGGTTGTTTGGACATTTCTATACCATTTTGAAGTACACATAGAGGAAAGCAAATTGCGAGTGGGAGAGGAGTGGGAATGAAATCATAATCTCCTGGTATTTATTTTGTCAACGTTCAATCAATGGCATAAGCCTGCGGCTGTGGCTACTTCCAGAACAAACAAACCAGCGTCATAAATCTGTTTCAGACTGCATTCAGACTTTCGTCAAGCCATGGGATCATCCCTACGGTTTTATGTTACAGGCCATATCACAGGACTCGATTAGGAGGCTACAGCAGATTGTCGCCTTCTATAAGACAACAGTCCTCGTAATTGTTTTTAGAAGATTCCTTTGCTTAAATTTCATCAGAACTTTGAAATGATAGTTCGCTAGCAGGTGAAGGTTTATGCAGTGAAGGTCATCATTCAGCATGGTTTAGCTTACCATCTTTTATGTCACGACTCTTTGCTATGTGTTGAACTTACGAATGCAATGTGTCGTGTGTAGCAGTTTTATTCAGTTTGCATTCAGCTGCTTGACATGACTGGCCCTTCAGCTCAAGGGTCTATTTAGAGCGAGCAACATGTTGTGTCAGTGCAATCCAGACAGACAGCAGGAAGACATTGTGTCCTTTGCCCCATGCACTTTAAGAATATTTCATGATTATCTTTAAATACAGAATGAGTTTTCTCCCAAGGCAGACGAAAAGGCAGTTTTTGATGAGATGACATTGAGAAGGTTGAGGTTAATATTAAAATATCAGCAATGATTGTGATTACAAAGATGAGGACAGAAACAATTAAAACAAAATATTATTTTTTTCTTTTTACAAATAATGACTTTAAAATTAGAACATGATTTTATAGATGAGCATTTCATACTTTGTGCATGGGATGGAAATGGCGTTTGCGACTAATGGTGGCGCTGGAATTTACAAGAATACCACAGCGGACACACTGTGGGCTTCTCCAGACAGTCTCTCTGCAGTCCCACACAACTATTATGTGCAAATGTCAACGTCAAAAGCCCAACTCACAGATTAGCAGCAACAAGCTTCTACACAGTGCTGTATTATAATTGTAAGTTATACAGCTACATGTTATAGTAATGCACTTACAATGAAAGTACACTGGGCATGGGCCTTCACTACTTTTTAAAGTTTAAAAGTAGAAATATGAAGCTTGTTTTAGTTAAGGCACTTTTTTTTTTTTTTTTGCTGTAAGCTTGTCTAAATTATAGGGTGCAGCACTTGTTGCCCTAAAAAGGATAAAGCAATTATGGATGGATGGATGGATGGATGGATGGATGGGCGGATGGATGGATTGATGGGTGGATAGATGGGTGGATGGATGGAAGAAGAGAGGGATGGTGGGTGGATGGAAAACAGGGAGGCAGGGGGGAATGGAGGGAGGTAGAGAGTTGTGGGTGAAGTTGGCTAAATCATTAGTTTTGAGGTGAACCAACCTGTCTAGCTGGTTAATGTTTGGTTTATCATTAACAATATAATGTAATTGTAGGTAGAGTCTAATTTCATTTAAACAGTCTAGTTCCTTTCACATAGTTCATGTAGTTATTCTTATAACTATGTAATTTCATTATGAGGTCTTATGCCCAAACTCTAATGCTTGCTGCAACAATTATTTTCCTACACCCGCAGAAAAAAAGGTACAAAAGCTTTCACTAGGGCGGTACCCTTCAAAAAGGTTTTAATATGTACCATTTATGTACAAAGGTATCCCTTTTAAAAAGGTACTACCGCCCCAGTGACAGCTTTTCTGAAAGTGTACCAAGTATTTTCTTAACATCTAAATTTTTTTAAATCCTGATACATTTACTTGAGGAATGCTTGTCTGTTCACTCACAACATTTTTGCGTTCCCCAAAGAAACTTTGCACTCACTTGAAGAGAACTCAAAAGGTTCAAAATATCTCAGGGGAACAAAAGCATACAGTCCCCCGTAGTCAGGGGCGTAGCACCAAATTTTGGGCCCTGGGTACAAACCATCTTGCTGGGCCCCCGTACAATGTATGTGTATGTATAGAAAACGGACTTCCCTGCCTTGGGCCCTGGTTACTCAGTACCCTTTATGCCCCCAGTCCCACGCCCCTGCCCGTAGTCAATAACTTTATCCCTTAAAACTCTCCCTTCATCACCAAATGGCATACTTAAGTGTTCTTTCCTCTGGAAATCATTTCCTCAGGCCTTAAAGGAACTGTATGTAAGAAATGTATTTCAATTAATCATAAAATGGCCCTGATATGTCACTGGAGATTAAGAAATCATGTTAATTCCAAATACTTATATCACTGACAACAGTAGTCCGGCCAGGATATTGTCATTTAAATGTTGTTGTTGCATCCCTCAACTGTTGTTGATGTTGACATGTTGTGTTTTGGCCTGAAGCTCCGCCCTCCACTTATCGACCAATCATAAAGTCAGTAGTGTCGGGGGGAGGAGGAGAGGTACACTTACTTTGAAATAGCTTGACTGTTACTCTGCACACCATATACTCTCCATTTAGTATAACCGAAACATAAATATGCAAATTAGCACCGCCTCCACTTAATCACACTAGCTACTAATGTGCTGCTAATTTTACAACAAACCATGTCCTGTTCCCAAATTCACTTCAGTCCTGTTCCCAAATTCCCGAATTTGTTTCATATCAAAAGTAACCTGCTGCCGTGTCAGTGTCTTTTTTGCTGCTCGATTCTTCTTTCCTTGAGGAAAATTTGAGGAAATTGATATGAAATCATGTGAAAAATGGCCTTCTTCACAACAATATAATATACATAATTAACCTTATATACTGATAAATATAAAAAAAATGTATATCAATAGAAAAATATACTCCCCTGCTTCACAGTAATATCCTAAAGTCCGCCCACACATTGATGTGATTGGTTAAAATGGCCCTCATTTATCAATCTTGCGTAGAAATGGGCGTATATGTTGGCGTAAGATTATGCTTACACTCCTCTCTCCGTCTTATGAAACTGTGAGCACCTCTGCAATCCAAGTGTACGCAATACTTGCCCTTGATAAATGCCGCGGCTGAAAACGATCGTCATTAGAATAACACGCCCCTATATATTCAAGTCTCTGCCTCCCCCACGCCCTCATTTTACGCCATGGACACACGGAAGACGCCAAAGAAGCAAAACTTCTCTAACGTGGAGATCGGGCGCGTCTCAATCATCTCACTAGTCCACTAGTCAGGGCACTGATTAGGACATAAGTCAATGTGCTGACTCCCTGATCAGTGCCCTGACTACTGAACTAGTGAGATGATTGAGACGCACGCGCCCATCAAGACCATCCCCAGGGAAGTGGAAAAAACGAAATTGTTTTATTTGGGAGTTTAAAGAGTGGGATCAAACACCCACAAAAACAAAATATGGACCCAAATTACAAGTAATGTTAATAGGGTGGAGGTTGTGAAGCGCACTCCAGCAGTTTAAATAGTTTGGATGAGAAATTACCATCACAATGCATTATTTTACAGGGCATGTTTTGAAACAATTAGCATTTAATTTCATATCATAGCACATGTATTGGGGTGTACGATAGTGATGATGATGTGATGTGGAGTACCATTCATTCACATTAATAATTGCCTGACAATTTGTAAGATTCTTTTTATTATTATTATTATGATTTTTATTATTAATGACGCTTATTGTTATTTAGAAGAAGAATGCTGTTATTATTTATTTTATTATTATTATTATTTAAAAGAAGAAGAAGAATGTAATTTTTATTATTTTGTCAGTCTGAATTATTCAGCCCCAGTCCGTGCGCAGCTGCCGCACAGGCTCGCAACTGGAGGAATGCATGCCTCAAATGCTTTGGTAGCCTATAGTCACACAAATTAAACATTGAAGTCTACGTTGCACAAAAATAAACACTGAAGTTTATACATAATAAACAATGAAGTTGTTGTTTTTTTTTACAGTGGGTCATAATAGAGCATATCTTTGTCAGTGCGTTTTGTGGTGTTAGGAATAGTTTTTCTGCTTATTTTCCCACTAACTCAAACGTGCGTACACCACCTCCTGAGCTGGCGTAGGATTTGAGCGTGCCGTACGCCAACGTCCATATTGATAAATCTCAAAATCACCGTGGGTTTGGGTGTACGCAAAGTGTACACTGGAAATTTGGTGTGTGCACTTTTGATAAATGAGGGCCATTGTGTTTGTGATGTAGAAAACAAGCAATTTCAAACTGTAATTTTGGCCTCTGGTAAAATGCCGTATTATGTGTCCTGCACACTGTGCGATTTTTCAAAATCCTTTGCGAATGTCCCTTGTCAGACTGTACGAACATGATCCCCGATGATCGCCATGTCACACTGTAAGATCTCAGTTGACATTAATGTCAGACTGCACGATAGTCGAGGCGCGCTAAAAACGGACACACGCAAGAAAACTCACCCGGAGTTTTATTCATTATTAATTTCATCTGAGGTAAAAATTGGATCGCAGCGCTCATTAATTGGCTGCCGGTGAACATGTCAAACTAACGACCAAAGACGTCAGATTTTAGCCTAGGATCAGAGGAATCTTTTAGGATTTGCTAAATTTTTCTCAGACGGCCAAATCGTGGCCAAAATCGTACAGTGTGCACCCTACTTTAGGTAAAATACTAATCAAGACTGAGGAATTTGTCTTAAAGCATATTAAAAACATCACTTTAATATTTTTTTCTCCAATCTCATATTTTTTCCACCACCATGTCCCTTTAGGGGCTTCATGCTTATCTATTCATCTTGTATTAATGCAAACATGTTAGTTTGCTCATCTATAGAGTATAAGAGTCAGTTTGTGTTGGAGTAGTGCTGTCCCAGATAGGAGAGGAAGATCCATTGTTAGCGAGAGGAGTAAGTGAGGAGAAGAGGATGTGAATTGGATAGAGAACAACAAAATCCTTTCATCCACAGGTCGGGGGAGAGGTTACATCTACCAGCTCAGTCGGGACAAAGGAGAACATATAAGCAACAATCAATCCAAAATCATTGAGCTTTTATGAGATGTCATGACAAATACTGCTTTAAATTAAACCTACAACACCTACATTTATTATCAGAATGTCGATTATTGTACTGTTTGTGTCTTTCTGTCAGTTTAATGTGGGAGATCGTGTAGATGTAATAATATCTGAAGCAGTGTTAATCTGGGCTGAGTGACGAGAGGAATGTGACATGAACTAAGCAACAGTATCCTCTAGCCATGTGAGCAAAAGCATGAAGCTGAAAATGTAAAGTTATGAAGATTGCAAGAACACAGAGAAAACTTTGAGGATAGAGAGGATTGTTTGAGTAGAGGTCTTAATTATGTCTCGAATTACATACATTTAATACTGCAGTAAAACAATTACTATGCTGGCTTTGGCATTATAGTGCAGGGGTGATTTCACCAAGTAGGCCTGGATTGTCACACAAAAAAAACAAATCAAATTCAATTCAGGATTAGGGTTAAGACTAAAATGTAGGATGAATGATTTTCCAACTAAATATGTTAATCCAAGAAAATGACCATAGTACTGGATGGTCTAAAAACTCATGTTGGTTCAAAAGTACATTTTATACGTGATAATGACATTCCCTTGCATACCAGACAGCAGACACAACAGGTGCAATTCCCTCATTGCCGTGGAAAAACCAACCCCTTCTTTTAAAGCTAGTTGGTCTAAGGACCATTATAAATGAATACAACATGGATTATATAATTAGACTATTGCCATCCGGAGATAATGACTCACACAAGAGGAATGAAACCAGACATGGCTAGTCTGATTATAGATGCTTTCGCCAGCACAAATATGTTCTGATTTGATGTGGCATTGCCAAAAAAATATTTTACTTAAATCATATTCATGTTGCTAATTTGTTTCGTTAATGCTTAATGAGCATTTTGTCTTGGTTTCCAGAACATATAACTAGATAATACTGATTGTATCTTGAATAGAAGTGAATTTTGTCTTACTTTTTTACATATTTAAAACGCAAGTGAAAAGATACGATCTCTGAAAACAAGCCTCAATAAATTATGCAGTGTTCTTTGAATACATTTATCTAATTTAAGGAGTGTTTTTTTTTCCAAACCGACTTTGTAAAGTTCTTCTACTTTGTACTTTTGTAAAATCGTTTCATGTCAACAAATAAAGTTTAGGATAAGACATAACAAAAAACAGGCACATGAGCGTGGCAAACTGCAACAAATCTCACATCCAGATATGTTAGTGAATTAAACAGCATAAGATGGGAGAAAACACAAATGACTTTTCTTAAAATTTCTCCAATGTTTCTACACATTTTAGACACAAATAACACTTAAACGCTGAATCTTGATCAGCTTCTACAATTAAATAAACCACAACTGATTCAGAATCAGAATAAAAGTTTGGTTTTAAAACCCATCTCCACTTACCTATTTGGGGCATTCGGTTGGGAGAAGAGAGCCAGGCTATTGACCTGTTTGTTGACATTGTTACTTATGATAGCATTTGTTGCGCCATCTTGGGAATTTAGTTTCTTATTGCTCTTTATCATGTCTTCTGCCCCAGAAAAGCTGAACGGAGGATAAATGTGCTCCTGTAGCACCTGATCTGGGCCCCAAAGAGACCTTAAAATCCACAAATAAACCAACCCACAGGAATACAGAGTCTGAGATTCACAAAGGCTTTCAGAAGAATGGAAAAGTGTCTAATTGATTATAGTTGAAGGACATTGATGAGGAATCAACACATGATGGGATGCTGGTTGTTGCGGATGGTTTTAGGATGATGAATTTGTTGCTGATCCTTACCTGAAGTTGCAAACGGGGAATTGTTGCTATACATAAATTATCTGGTGAAGGCGTAATAAATAAGCGCTGAGAGTAATGGGTCACAAAGAGGCAAAAAAGTTGTCCCAAAATAATCAATCCATCTGAAAGATGATATCAGAGATCTGTGGTTAGAAGATTTTCATTTGACATACATTGTAGAAAAATTTCGTTCTTCACCAAAAAAAAATGTAGATGAACAAATCACACTTTCATACGCTGCAGATACTCCTATAAAAATGGGAAAGAGTCAAAACAAAAAGACTTTAGTATCAGCTTCTCCATCCTAGTTGTCTTCACTGACAGTTATTAAAGATCAAGCTGGGATTGCAAAGGGTGTCCTGGGATTTCAAGCCACACGGTTTCTGCCAGCCGGATCAGTCAGCTGGTGTAGCTGAACCGCAGTGTCACATGCCGGACGTCTGTAGGGAGGGGAGAAAAGAGTGATCTCGAGAGGGAGGGGGCAGAGGGGTGAGGGTATGCCATTTCCCTCTCTCCTTGCTTGGTAGCAAATGGTAATATAAAGAGACATTCCTTCCTTCTATATCCTGTCCCTGCATCTCCTGACCCCATTCCTTTCTCTCGTTTTTAACTCTCTCACTCTCTTTTAGCTAACTGCTGACCCCTTGTGTTGGTTCATTCCCTTGCAGACTTTAATTTATTAGATCATAAGACCACTCATGTAAATAATTTTACCTATTAATTAAATATCCCCAGGTAAGGTTATCACTGCTCAATTTCCTTTTCAAGGCCTCAAGGCCATTTGAGATCTGAATCTGGAATCATGGTCTTTTTTAAGTTTGACTGACAGACAGACAGACAGACAGACAGACAGACAGATAGATAGATAGATAGATAGATATATCTAATCAGTGTGTCCTGTGTGAGTGGACAGATAGATTCAACTTCCAAATAAACTGAATCGAAAGGGAGCCAATTTTTCAATTTTGAATCTTGCCCAATCATCCTCAATATGACAAATTTGTAATTGCACAAGCTAGTTCATTCGTTGGATTTATGCCCAGTCAACTGTGTTGAAGCTTCCTCAAAGTCTCTTAATCAGATCCGGAATGTACATTCATCCTTCGCTCAAGCTCAGCTGTCACTGAGGCTCAAGAGATAGAATATCCTGATCATTGTGTCCTGTGTTGGTGGAAGGGTTCGTCTGTAGCCCCTCAAAACATCATGATGTCCTCCTCCAAACTCTGCTGGTAAATCTTACTCTGCGAAAAGGAAGGATGTAAATGAAGTTGACAGAAGTTGGGGTGGGGCATATTAATGTCAGGAAGGGAGATAATTCCAAAACTCAAATTTTAGTAATAGAATTCCACAATGAATCAGCAAAAGCAAACCAGGGAGGGAGGTTGGGGCTTTGGAGGAGGTGAAGGGATGGCAAGAAGATGGCGAAGGGATGCCAAGAGGATGATGAAGGTATGGCAAGAGGATGGCGAAGGGATGGCAAGAGGATGGTGAAGGTATGGCAAGAGGATGGTGAAGGGATGGCAAGAGGATGGCGAAGATATGGCAAAGGGATGGCAAGAGAATGGCGAAGGGATGGCAAGAGGATGGTGAAGGGATGGCAAGAGGATGGCGAAGAGATGGCAAAGGGATGGCAAGAGAATGGCGAAGGGATGGTGAAGGGATGGCAAGAGGATGGCGAAGAGATGGCAAAGGGATGGCAAGAGAATGGCGAAGGGATGGTGAAGGGATGGCAAGAGGATGGCGAAGAGATGGCAAAGGGATGGCAAGAGGATGGAGAAGGGATGGCAAGAGGATGGTGAAGGGATGGCAAGAGGATGGTGAAGGGATGGCAAGAGGATGGCGAAGATATGGCAAGAGGATGGTGAAGGGATGGCGAAGAGATGGCAAAGGGATGGTGAAGGGATGGCGAAGGGATGGTGAAGGGATGGTGAAGGGATGGCAAGAGGATGGTGAAGGGATGGTGAAGGGATGGCAAGAGGATGGTGAAGATATGGCAAAGGGATGTCAAGAGGATGGTGAAGGGATGGCAAGAGGATGTCAAAGGGATGGTGAAGAGATGGCAAAGGGATGATGAAGGGATGGCAAGAGGATGGCGAAGGGATGGCAAGAGGATGTCAAAGGGATGGTGAAGAGATGGCAAAGGGATGATGAAGGGATGGCAAGAGGATGGCGAAGGGATGGCAAGAGGATGACGAAGGGATGGCAAGAGGATGGGGAAGGGATGACAAGAGGATGGCAAAGGGATGGTGGCAGGAGAAAGTGACAGAGGAATGGGGGAAGTGGACAAAAACGATCCCCTGGCAGCGGCGATGGTAGTTGACCAATGTTGCAGACCCAGAGCTCACCAGTGCCGACATCCCATGGCTGAGTCGAAGGAGGAGCCAAGGTGGTGGGATGGATCCATATAGGTGTAGACAGAGATCTGATGCAAATGAGCAGCATTGTTGTTACTAGAGATCAAGGCGATGTCATGTCAACGATTTTCGAATTTGGAGCCAGAGTACCCAAGGGCTGAGGTGGAGCCAGTGAGATTGATGATAGAGGCGATGCTGAAGGAAAGGAGGAACCCACTGCAGCCACAGAGGTGGTGTGACGACTGACCAAGTCGTCTGTCACATGTGTTTGCAGGAAGGCAGATGAAGACGATGATTACAATTCCAAAACTCAAAGATTAATAATGGGATTGCATAAGGCCGGTGAACAGGCACATGCCATGCACACTTAGCATTATAGTAACCGACAAGGTGCCATTTAAATAGGATCTCAAACGAGGTAGTTAATCAAACATAGCTGAACAGAACAAACTCATAATGACGTAATCATGGTAACAAAGGATTGGTGGGAAAATCAAACAAAGGAAGGCCCCGTCCACACGGAGACGCGTTTAACTGTATACGTATACATTTTGTACCGTATCAGCATTTCGTCCACACGGATCCGGCGTTTTGGAAGCATGAATCCGACATGTTCTGAAACCGGGTCCCAGAGTGGATAAATCTGAAAATGACATTCTTGTATTTTTGTGTGTACAGCCAATCCGTATATTTTGTGAAACGGTGATGTCATCAAACCAAGTCCTGCACGTTACCGTATTTGCATTATAGAAAGAGTAGGTTTAGGGTTGGGGTAGGTGTGGGAATTTCATAAAACACATCTGTTAAGTAGCAAATTGATTTATTTCTATTTTATTGTGAGATTTTGCCTCACCATCCTACCACTGCTATACCCCTTACAGCCACAATTCTTCCTCTTGGTTTTTAGTGCATTTCTGTGGCAGAATTACAGCGCCATGTGTACTACATCGTTTTGAGTCGGTTTCAGTGATCTTGTGTGTACGCAGATATTTCTTAAAACAAGTAGAAAAAAGATTGGATTAGGAAAGCTCTGGCTTCGTGTGGACAGGGCCGAAGTCAGATGAATGAAATGAAAACTAAAGAAAACAAACTGAATGTCCATGAAAAGTAAAACAAACTGTACATAACTGTGACAATGAAAGGGCATGCTCTTTTTTTTAAACTAAAATATTAATCAGATTAAGTATGTAATTAGATTAGGATTATTTAAGATTAATAAACTTGACTAGATTAAACAAAAATGTATATATAAAGATATTCCGAATTCAGACATAAAAATATTATTTTAAAGCAAAAGAATGTGTTTATATAAAAACGAAACTACTTGGTAAATGTGTAAATCTTGAAAACAAATTACCTTCTCAACCTTTAAGAGAACACATGCATATTAATGGCTTTAAATAAAACCTTTACAGACTAAAAGCCACAAAACTTGAGTCTTTAAATATCCTGCATGATTAATGAGATGGACTGTATTTAGTTTAGTGTGTCCTGCGTACATTGGTGAAATGAAAATGCATATTTAGATTGGGACAACAAGCACCCAGCCCAAAATTGTCATTATGTTATCATAAAATGTTGGTGGTGATAGATGTGGCAGTCCCACAATACCAAACTTATCAGTGACATCAAGGTTGAAGAGCAGAATACAGATATAAATATCCAAAGTGAGGCTTTTTAAAACAATGTGTTTGAGGGTCATACCGGTGCATGACATCACTGTCTTTCACACCCAGTGTTCGTACTAAATATAACACATAATCATAAACTGTGCGGAAGAATAGGCTCTCATGCGAGGAGGCATTATTATTGTCACCTGTTAGTGTCCTTGCCAAGTAGTGCCACTAGAGACAGGCTTAGCACCTTGTTCTAGGAAGGTTAGATTCTGTCTATGATAACCTTTCTGATAGGATGGGATTAATTTAAGTACTGATACACTACTATTTTGAGACCCATGGAGAACAGAAAATACATTTTGATAATGCACTGACTTGTGTGAGGTTGATGGGTAGTGTATATTTGGAATTTTTTGTTGTTGATGAAAGCATTGCTGTCCTGATGTCCTGATGTGGCTCCATAGTCAAATTCATTAGATATAAGTGATTTATCTCCTCTATTCAAATTGGAATTGGAGCAACATGAGATCTTTGAGGGTTGTTATTTTGAGCAGGTCAACACACACTTTGTATAATTCATTTTGATTCATTTATCAATACCTGGTGGAAGTGACCCTGTAAAATAAGTATTGTATATATATTGTATATATATATACAAGTATTGTACCTGTTTTACTGCTAAAAGGTGCATATTAGTACCTTTGAGTACAAATGCGTACCTTAAGGTACTACTATGAACCTTTTTGTGGTAAAAATGGTACAGCGTTGTCCTTTTAAGGGTACTGCCCCAGCGACAAGCTGTTGTACCCCTAAAGGTACAATTTTGACACCCTATTTTGCTGTGTGTTGAATGAATTAAAAGAGCCATTTCATGTCTATCCTTGAATCACTTACTAGTCAAGATTGATAGGATTTAGATAAACATTTGTTATAAGTAATTAAATACTTTTTGGAGTGAGTAATTTGTACAGTAATCTAATGACACTATCAAAGATGTAATTAGTAACTAAAGTAATGAATTACTTTTTTAGAGTAACTTACCCAACACTGCTCTTAAATCACCTTGCATGATCATTTAATTACTTTCCTCTCATAAATTTAGCGTCTGCCTCTGAAAGGGAAACTCCTACAAATGCATATGCAATAAAGTCAGCTGCAATATAACTGTGACCATGCCTTTTCAGCGCTAATTTTTCACTGTCTTTAGTAAATCCTGATTTTTTTAATGCCAATAGTGTTTGCACTGGTGCATGCTGTTATTAAATCTGACCCCGAGTTTTTTCTGTTTTTCCTGCTTTACTTCTAGCTAGTTTTTTCTTTTTTTTCTCATTTTCCTACACGGTTTTGTTATTCCACCATGGTTATTCATTAATTACATCACACCTGTGTGTATTCTGTTCATTTTCTTGTGTATATAAGCCCTTCAGTTCATGATCGGGTGTGGCTTGTGTGTTTTTATTGTGTTTTACCTGTGTGAATTATCTAGATAAACTATAACAATTTTGACCTTCTTCAACAACCTTCTTCATCTTCAGATCCATAGCGTGACAACATATTGTTTCAAAGCAGCTTTACAGAAATATTTTGTTTAAAGTATTTTCATATCAGTCAGAGATAAGTGTGTCAAAGTAATGTCCAATAATACAAGTCACGTTGTATTCGGTTTAGTATACACGATGAACATGTTAGTTAATTATTACAGCTTATTATTATAATATAGGCCTAATATTTTTAGTCTAACAGTTTTGTACGTCAATCCAAAGTTAATAAAATAAATATTTATTTGAAAACTTTCAAGTTTTTGTAGAGATTATGATGATGATGATGACACTTGATAGTAGTTCATTTATTTGCGTGTCTTTAATGAATAAGTTTAATATACTGACATTGTTTTGTATAGCACAGATGGCAGAGAGAAACTATCAGATCATTTGAATATGCCTCATTTAATTAAATGAAATTTATCGCGTATGAAAATTGTGTTACTTCATACATCAACGTATGTTTTGAAAAGCTGGCTAGAGCTACTGAAGGATTTGCAAGCAACAGCTTACATTTAGCTCAATGCTGTGCCTCATCTGATGTATCCCAGACAGCAACATAGTGTAGGCCCAGATCCGGGCCACATCTGGATTCAACGAGTACCTGATGTGGGTTAGCCTGACAAGCCAGACCCATATCAAGATGTTTGGTCTGGAAACTCACCATTGACAGCTCAGTCTGAGGGGCGGATAAACGGTTGTCTTTCAAACTCCCTCTGCACGCGATAGGATAGCGTTACACCAACCAGAGCAACGTGAAGCGGAGCTCGTTGATAAGATTAAACATTCGCCGTATCCAGTCGGCAAAACTCCGAACACATCTTCCCTTTTTAAGAATGACTTCAGTGCCGTTCTTTGTTCTCTTCTCAGAGAAAAGCTTAACTCCAAGTCTTCCAGACTCTATACACGATGTGATTTGCCCGACCAGAGTTTGGCGTTTACAGCTCAGACGTGTATTGAGAGTTGCTAGACGACACTCGCGGGCAGATTAGATTTGCTGCCGCTAGGGTGCGTCTAGATTTCTGTGGGCAGGATCTGGGCCGACACTATCTTGCTGTCTGGGATAGAAACCTTTGAAAGTTGTGTAGTAAAGCAATGCAAAATGGTGTTGATTACTTTACATTATGAGCCAGGTCATGTTCAATTTGCAAGTCTTAAAGGGGGGGTGAAACACTCAGTTTCAGTCGATGTCATGTCAATCTTGAGTACCTATAGAGTAGTATTGCATCCTTCATATCTCCGAAAAGTCTTTAGTTTTGTTATATTTATAAAAGAAATATGGACTGTATCGAGTCTTTCCGGAAAAAAAACGAGTGTCTGGAGGCGTATCGAGTGGGCGGAGCTAAAGAATGACGAGCGCGCAGCTACTGCACGAGAGCTTCTGAAAGCTGACATACTCAAGCGTCGAAAAGAAAACTTTACCCTAAACTAATACAGATAGCAACAGCAGGACGTCCGTCTCTGTGGTATGTACTGTATTTAGTGTCCTGTCAACATTTGTGTGTCTTTACTCGCAGTTTATGAGGACATGATTCGGTTTATGGACTATTGTATGCTACTAAACCTTAGCAGTAGCAAGCAAAACGGTTTTTAAAAATTAGTAACTAGTAATTAATTACTTTTTTAGAGTAACTTACCCAACACTGCTTAAGTGTTACCTAGTCATTATTCAGGAACATCTAGTGATCTGGACCATTATTTTAAAGTGGAACACATTATTAGATCACTAGTAGTTCTTAAAAATTGTCCTTTGTTACTCTGAATAAAATAATAAAATGCATCACTAATTACTCAAGTACCCAATCACTCTTCAAGACTACTAACACTAAAGTAATTAGTGATGCATTTTATGACTTTATTCAGAGTAAAGAATATGATTAATTATATGTCAGACACACAATAATGTGATAATTGGTCAGTTAGTTAATAGATATTAATTAGGCTAATCTCAGTCAGTAATTATTGATTACTTAATAAGGAACTTTCTCCTAAATTCGATGTTACTTACTGATTAGTTCAGCTTGTTTCTATATTAGTTAATATAGTAGCGGAAGTGTTACTGTAGTGCTACTTATTAGTTCTGCATTACTTCCTGCAGTTATCTATTAATAACAGACCATTTTTCTAAAGTGTTTTCTAAGTGTTTATCATCTGAACAATGTTCTGAGTATAAGCGGATTAACTGACTCCAGTCTGTTGAATTATTCGAAAATAATGAAAGGCTTCGCGTCATGGGTGCATTACCACCTCAGGTGTGCATTATTATTTTAATAATGGCCCGTCATCAGTTATTCCTTACTTATCTTTGGTACATTGTGTTGCTTAAATTTTTGTCTTAAATTTTGTTGAGCAAAGCAGAATTTCCCATAGGAAAGAAAAATCAAAAGTGAGATCTCTTTAATGAAGACGACTGTGAGAGTGTTAGAGTTTTTGTATCAGGAGACGAGTGGGAGAAGCAGGAGAATCAAGCTAAAGTCTCCATTTGATGTAAATGTAAACCTAATTATGTCTCTATTGTTTTTAGAAATACTGTAACTTTTTTTTACAGTTTATGTGTAGAACGTGCTGCATATGCTAGGCATTGAAGATACATTAAAACTAGTAACCCTTAATATTCTTAAATGTATAATGGTTTTTAAATTATAGTTTCAGTATTTGCAATATAAGGAGTATACAATTGTTAAATTTAATGTTACTCCTAAAAGAAAATTGAAGACATCTGAAGACAAATTTGATACCTAAAGGAGACATATAAGAATCAGCACTTAGTGTCCTGAGCTTAGACAAACGTCTGTCAGAGCTAGTGGGCAGCACATCGACATCGAGACACAACTGCCCCTGCAACCCGATCACACATAAATGCGTATAAATAGTACGAGTGTGCAATGTCGTGGAATGTATATGCCAAAACTCATTTTGGCGTGCATATGATACGCTGTTTTTCGCGTGCATATGAGACGCACTTTATGGTGTATATATGACACGCGCTTGGGTAGGTTTAGGGTGGTGGGGTGGGAGGTTCGTATGTATAATACGCCATAAAATGCGTCTCATATGCACGCGAAAAACCGCGTGCCATAGACACGCCAAAATGAGTTTTGGCGTATACATTCCACGACATTGCACACTCGTACTATTTATACGCATTTTTGTGAGAATACCCTGGCACCTCAGACAGCAGAGTTCGAGTCCCAGCTATAAACCAGCAGCCATATCACCCTGTAGCCCAAGACTGGCTTCCCACTGAAGCGAAGCAGGGCTGAGCCTGGTCAGTAGCTGGATGGGAGACCAACTGGGAAAACCAGGAGCTGCTGGTAGAGCTGTTAGTGAGGGCGCTCACCTTGCGGTCTGTGTGGGTCCTTACACCCCAGTATAGTAAAGGGGACACTATACTGTCAAAGACCACCGTCCTTAGGATGAGATGTTAAACCGAGGTCCTGACTCTCTGTGGTCATAAAAAATCCAAGGTTCCTTGGAAAAAAAAGAGTAGGGGGGTGTAGCCCCGGCATCCTGGCCAAATTTTCCCATTGGCCTCTGTCCATCATGGTCTCCTAATCATCCCCCTCTCCTGATTGGCTTCATCACTCTGTCTCCTCTCCACCATAAGTTGGTGTGTGTTGGGCGTTCTGGCGCAATATGGCTGCCGGCGCATCATCCAGGTGATGCTGCACATTGGTGGTGGTTACAGAGGTTTCCCCCTTCTATATGTAAAGTGCTTTGAGTACCCAGAAAAGCACTATATAAATGTAACAAATTATTATCATCATTATTATAAAGGTACTTTCCTGCTCCTGTTCCCTTCTCACTTCTCCCATTGTTTAATGTCTCGTCTCCTACTGCCTTTTAAGGTGAAAAACCCCAATGACTTAAGAGAGAGTAACCTCTACACAACAATAAAGAGATTGTCTTTGCTTTTCACAGCATGTTCTCAGTTTTGACTCATGTCTCATTTGTTTTTATTTTAATTTCTCCTAAGGGATTTTAGGGGAATTTCTGAAATTCTGATGATACTAAAATCAGATATATTTGAGAATCTCAATTAATCCTGAGCTTAAAAAGAGCAACAACCGAGCAATACATTTTTCCTTAGGATATATTTTTTCATAACTGCTACACTTTTCCCCCATGTTTCTACTGATTTTAAACTAGAATCACACATTTTCACATAATTTCCTCAAAGGTCTTTGATGAGAGGAGTGGCCATCACAATGACATTTACACAGACTATATCTTCACACAACACACTACAGTCTGCACAGCATGTGTGAGTATGTAAAGGCTTTTTTCTTTTCTTTTTTAGTTTTAAAAGTCTACAATATCTGTTAGTTTTAGTATGTTGTTGTGGTGTATGCTTTATTATCATAAAGATATCAAATATACTGTGCCTTATTGGTAAATTACCCCAATTGCCTATGGGACTCTTTATTTGTTTGATAGAATCTTATAAACTAATTTAATTTATCACAATTCCAGGCAACAAAGCAACCCCTAGAAAATATGGCAGTGAACAACACTGTGGATTATTTATCCAACTGTACTTTCCAATCTAAAATGAACTTTTCTGGTGATCGATTTTATGAGTGCATGGACTCTTATCCTGGAAATATTCTCACTGCCACCGGTTTACTGTTGAACACTGTCCTTTTTCTCCCTCTGAACTGCTGGATACTGTGGCTTGTGAGGAAAACTGCCGACGTTGCATCTTCAGACTTTGTCATTTTGAACCAGTCTGTTAATGAGGTCATTAATGAGGTTTCCCTCGTTATTTTTGTGTTTGGTGCTTTGCTTAATAAGAAAGCTCTTATTCTTATCTCTATTTTCCTGTGCAGTACATTCATGGTGGGTCGACCCCTCTTTCAAACTGTTTTCTGTGTGGAGCGATACCTGGCAGTGGTCCATCCACTGGTCTACCTAAAATACACAAAAGCCCATAAAATTAAACTGCTTCTAGTTGTGCTTGTCTGGCTGATTATCCTGATGGTTGGACTGTTTATTATGGATTCCTACCCTAAAATGCCTATATGGCTTGCAATGGGACTATATCTGGCATTGTTAGTTGTGTGTTCATCTTGCTCTGTCATGATTTTATGGGTTTTGAAGAGGCCCAAGCCTGGAGACGGAGGGAAAGATGGAGCATATCAACTGAAGAGAAAGGCTTTTGTAGCCGTCACAGTCATCTTGATCACACTGGTGTTTGGCTATGGGACAGTCTCATGTGTTATTGTACTGAGGGATCAACTTCCATATCACACTTATTGTTTAGTTACAGGCTTAAGTTGGTTCACCCTTTTGCCAAGTGCTGGAGTTCAACCTTACCTCTATCTGACAAAAGTGCATAAAGTATTTTTCATCCTGAACTTCTTGGAGAAACTATATAAAAGTCTTGCACAGTTTGGTAACAAATTATCACTGTAAACTATTGACAGTTAACTAGTATAATTTCATAATACAAATAATTAAAAAATAATAATAATAACCATCTGGTGTCTCATTGATTGTTCCAATAAAGTTTAAAAACAAGAAAGTGTCACAAAATGATTTACTTACATTTTGAACAGTAAATCTGTTGGTTCATCATTTCACGCTTGACAAACTTCGTTTTGTCTAAATTTATTGCTTAAAAGGTGTACTATACTACCTTTTTAGCTAACGAGACTTGGTTTGGATTTAATGGAATGACAGTCATATGATTTAAAAAGTGTGGCTAACAAGCCAAATAATTTGTATAGCTATAATTCCAGTTTATATATTATCTGACCCTTTCTAATGGACCTGTCTCACATTTCCAGGCTTCCCAGAAGCAGACATTTTTCATAGTTGTGTACACTTCTATAGTGATGAACGGGAGATGACAGCAAATGGATTTTTGTATTTGCATTTGCTCTGAAAGCACAATAAAAAATCCATGACAACTTTCTGAGAGGGAAATGTATAATATATAATATAAATAGCCTATATAAAGGTCGTACAAATGAGCTTTAAAATCAATAATTAAATCTATAAAAATAACTGTCAGCTTATTCTCTAATATAATTCTATCTATATATTAACTAAACTAACGTCATAACTTTTCTTGCATTGGAGTAGTAAGATTTGTCTTTAAGTTGTCCTCTTTCATAGACAGCTCTTTTCTTCCTACTGTCTAAATTTGTTTACCTTTTTTATCTTTCAATCATGTAATATTCTGCAGAAGACGGATATTAATCTCGCTGCTTCTCTCCCGAGAAGTGAATCTTAGTCCCACGGATCCACAGAATGTGACTGGCTGTTCACTACTGATGTCGCAGCTAAACTCAGGATCAAAGCCTGAGCTGACACAGAAAGCTGATGATCAGCATCAGGGGACAACAAAGCCAGATTTATTAAATAAGAAAACCTGATATATCACATGGTCCTAAGTATTCAGTAAAAAAATAAGATTCTAAAACAGTCCCAAGTATGGTGGTAGCATCATGCTGTGGGGGTGTTTTTCAGCTGCAGGCACAGGACGACTGGTTGCAATCGAGGGAAAGTTGAATGCGGCCATTACAGGGATATCCTGGACAAAGACCTCAGATTGGGCCGAAGGTTCAGGGATACAAGTACAGGGATATCCTGGACAAAGACCTCAGATTGGGCCGAAGGTTCACCTTCCAACAAGACAATGACCCTAAGCGCACAGCTAAAATAACGGAGTGGCTTCACAACAACTCCGTGACTGTTCTTGAATGGCCCAGCCAGAGCCCTGACTTAAACCCTGACTTAAACTTTATGTCTAGTAATTCTATTTATGAGGTTTTTCAGTCTGGTTTTAAATCCGCTCACAGCACTGAGTCTGCCCTTCTGAGAGTTGTTAATGACATCTACATCTCCACTGACTCTGGGGACTCTGTGGTTCTTATTCTCTTAGATCTGTCGGCTGCTTTTGATACCATAGACCACTCCTTACTATTATCTAGACTAGAGTCCTGGGTAGGCCTAAAAGCAAATGCTCTGAAATGGTTTCATTCTTACCTATCTGACAGAAAATTTTCAGTGAAACTGGGCAATTTTTCCTCCTCCCCCACCCCTCTGACATGCGGCCTCCCTCAAGGCTCTATTTTAGCACCCTCTTTATTTTCTCTGTACATGAAAGGTACAGGAAGATATTGTCTTCGTTCTGAGGACTTATTTTTATTATCTGTCCCTCAAGTCCGGACAGAATTGGGAAAAGGGCCTTTCAAGTATGCGGCACCCTGCACTTGGAATCAGCTGCAAAATGTGTTGAATCTTAAAGGGATCCCCTGGTGTTGAGACTTGTATGGCTTAATATAACATAAATGATGTCTCTTACTGAATTATGTAGTAGAAAACCCATGAAAGATCTACGTTATTTAAAAAATCGATTTTATATTTGGACCATGGGCGGCGCCATTTTGTTTGCGTTCTAGGTTGATGACGTAGAGTGGTTGAACTCCTCAATCAGCTGGCGTTACCCGTTGCTATTTTTACCACAACGCAACTCGAAAATTGTTTCAGAGTTAAACAAAACAAATGAATTGCTTTGTAATTGTACTTAAAACACACTCAAACATACATGTGCACACAAACTCACCTACACAAGTCACAAACAGATCGGCGGGCGCGCACACACACACCTGACTGCTCTGTCTCAATCGCATGCATCATCACCAAAACATCCTGCCTCTCTTCCTCACGTTACTTTATCCCATCGTCCTACCTAGATATTTCCCTTTGCTGCTCACATTAGGCATTACAGTTAATCTACTATCAACAGTCTATCTAGGATCAACACAGGGAATAGATTGAGGGTTATGTATGCGCGCACGCAGTGCGTGCGTGCGTGTGTGTGTGTGTGTGTGTGTGTGTGTTCGCGCCGATCTGTTGGGGTGTGTGTGTGTTCGCGCCGATCTGTTGGGGTGTGTGTGTTTGTGTTCGCGCCGATCTGTTGGGGTGTGTGTGAGTCTGTGTGAGAGAGAGAGTTTGTGTGCACATGTATGTTTGGGTGCGTGAAGTCGGACAGCTGTTTGTAAATCGGCTGTACACTCTTTATTGCGGTGAACGTGAGACTGAATGACTGCACTCGAACATGTCCACTATGGTGTCGGACAACACTACAAATGGCCGTCCCTTCAAATAATGCCCTATTTCAGGGTATAGGGTCGATTTCGGATTCAGCCCCTGTCGTGGAGACTGAGCAGCCCAACATCTCGATTGAAACAGAGCCTGTCGTGTGCGCGCCCGCCGATCTGTTTGTGACTTGTGTAGGTGAGTTTGTGTGCACATGTATGTTTGAGTGTGTTTCAAGTACAATTACAAAGCAATTCATTGGTTTTGTTTAACTCTGAAACAATTTTCGAGTTGCGTTGTGGTAAAAATAGCTACGGGTAATGCCAGCTGATTGAGGAGTTCAACCACTCTACGTCATCAACCTAGAACGCAAACAAAATGGCGCCGCCCATGGTCCAAATATAAAATCGATTTTTAAAATAACGTAGATCTTTCATGGGTTTTCTACTACATAATTCAGTAAGAGACATCATTTATGTTATATTAAGCCATACAAGTCTCAACACCAGGGGATCCCTTTAAGGAGCCAGTTTCATTGGTTGCTTTTAAATTACTTTTAAAAAACATGGAAGCTACACATACTGGCTGTAGATGTTATGACTGCCTCAATTATGACGGACGATCATTGCCGTTGTTTATCGTTTGCGATAATATGTGAAATTCTGATTTCTTATGACTTTATAATTATTTATTACTTGTACAAATTGTTATATGTTGATGTCATATGTTATATGTTTTTATGTCTGAAACCTTGTTAAATGTGCTGCTGCCTCTCTTCGCCAGGACACTCTTGGAAAAGAGATTTTTAATCTCAATGAGTCTTTTCTGGTTAAATATAGGTATAATAATAATAATAACATGCTGCCTCTGGGCTATATTCTACGAAAGCATTGTGTGTCCTTTCATTTCTACGCAGATGACACTCAAATCTATCTTCCTGTCAAGAAAAATAATTCAACTGCGATCACCTCTCTTCTCCATTGTTTAGAGGAGGTTAAATTATGGCTAGCCCAAAACTTCCTCTTCTTAAACGAGGACAAAACTGAGGTCATTGTATTCAGTCCCAATGACAACACTCAGCATATAAGCCCTGAGCTAGAAAGTTTATCCGCTTTTAGATCGACAAGGGTCCAGAACCTAGGTATTATTTTTGACCAGCATTTAAAATTTGACAGACATATCTCCTCTGTCATTGGATCTAGTTTTTATCAGCTTCGTCTTCTGTCTAAAATTAAAAACTTTCTCTCCCCGAAAACTCTAGAAATGGCTGTTCATGCGTTTGTTACATCGCGTCTAGATTACTGCAATTCTTTATATTGCGGTATATCTAAATCTCAAATTGCACGACTTCAGCTTGTCCAAAATGCTGCTGCCAGATTTCTTTTAAAGCGTCATAAATATGAACATGTCACTCCTATTCTTAGATCACTTCATTGGCTGCCGATTTGTCAGAGAATAGATTTTAAAATTCTCCTCTTCGTCTATAAATCCCTTCATAACAAAGCGCCTGTCTATCTATCTGAACTCCTTCACTCCTATACTCCTTCCAGAAGACTCCGTTCTTGTGATCATGCTTTGCTGGTCGTTCCACGCGCTAGACTGAAGCGTAGAGGTGAGCGTGCATTTGCGGTAGCAGGGCCACGACTCTGGAATACCCTGCCTTTAGAGATCAGGCTGGCCCCTACCCTGTCTATTTTTAAGTCACTGTTAAAAACTTTTCTATTTTCTTTAGCGTACTGATTACCCTGATGGGTTTGACTTTTAAAGTTGTGCTTTTTATCTTTTACTCTGTTCTGGTTTTATTTTTATGTATGTATGCAATTCTTGACCTTCTGTAAAGCACTTTGGTCAGCCTGGGGGCTGTGGGAAATGTGCTATATAAATAAAATTGAACTTGAACTTGAACTTAAACTCAATTGAGCATCTTTGGAAAGACATGAAAATGGCTGGGGGGCTCTGAGAATAAACTGTAATAACGCCGTGTTGCAAGCACCGATCCGGTTCGTTTATTTTTTACTGTACTCACAAAGATATAACAATCAAGAAAAACTAAAAAATTTGCTGGAGTTGTCCTTTAAGGGAGTCGTGGGTGCTTTCTGTACCCACTGTATGCACTGTACACCCACACACACTCTAACAAGCCAGGCACAGGTGATATCATTGAGCTAATAATGAACAGGAAATCAGCAGAAGGGGCCCTGTCCCAAATGGCACTCTAAACCCCCATGGTTTAGGATGCTTCCTTGAGTCCGCACTTTCCCGACGTAATGCCGCTTTGACTGCCAGGATGAAGGCCGCTCCGTAACCCACACCAGCGCGGGCTCGGCAGAAATGCGAATTGAGGGTGCATATCGACCTCAAAGGGAGCGCTCTCAAACACCCTTCTTAGACCTAATGACAAATGGGACACCCTGCGGACTCGTGGACTTAACGGATACGCGCACAAAACGGCCATTGTAAGTCGAAAGCGCACATGAAGTGTGTCATTTGGGACAGGGCCAAAGATGTGGAAGGTCATGTGCTCTCTGTTTTCCTCTGCTGGACAGACCGTGGTGTGACACACATAGCTTTAATTGCTAAAGTGTTAAAAAGGCCTTTACATTTGCCGAAAATAGAACTAACCCAGGTGTGAAAAAGTAATGCAAAAATAAAGTAACAAGATTGTGGTTCGGTAGTGTGTATGTGCAGAAGGAAGAAGGCGGGGTCGACGTGACTGGGACTCGTTAATTTATTGTTTGGTATTCTCAGACACAAACAGAACACGTGCTCGAGGGCACATCAAATCAACAAAACTCTAGAACACAGCTTTTAGGTCAAACTCTCCACTTCGCTGTCTCTCCTCAGGCAGGCTGTACTCCGAGTCCCAGTCCAAGCTCTCTCTCCACACGCACTCATTTTACAGGTACGGTTCTCCTCCTTCTCACACACACTCATTTTACAGGAAGGGTTCTCCTCTTCCTCACACACACTCATTTTACAAGAAGGGTTCTCCTCTTCCTCACACACACTCATTTTACAAGAAGGTTGGTCCTGCTCTTCCTCCTTGATGTGAGCCTTTATTTCAGGCCGTCACATGTAGAGTGATTGATGATTTTGTATCTCCCGAAATGGCGTCTGTATGGTCTGATTTGAGGGACTGCTTTCAACGAGACAGGTAAGTTTAAAATACAGCTCCTCCTCACTCTTCTCTCTCTGCAGCGGCTTTTAAGCTGTCTCTCCACGCCAAATACTGCAATCAAACACAGGTGTTATTCATTTGCACTTGACCCACTTACGCCCCGCTCGGCTCCGCACTCTCTCTCCCTCTACCGATCCCGCAACCCCCCCCCCCCCTATACTTTACATAAAAAGTAACTAAGTAACTAAATGATTTACTTTTTTTAGGAGGTAACACAATAATGCATTACTTTTAGGTCTGGTCATTTTAAAAGAATCATCTTTCTTTGCAGAAGCCATTATGGACCCACTAGGTGACCTTAACCCCTATGTACTAACATTGTAATTAATCATTTGATACAATGCACTTATTGTGTAAATACATGTTTTTGCATTGTACTTACATTTTAAAAAATGCCTCAATGTAATTATGTCTGTAATAAATTTCTGTAGTTACATTTGTAATTACACAGTTGGCACTTCCCTTACCCCTAACCCTCCCCCTAAACTGACCCACAGCACCACACCTGTCCCTAACTCTACCCTTAAACTGACCCACAGTACCACACCTGTCCCTAACTCTACCCTTAAACTGACCCACACCACCACAACTGTCCCTAACTCTACCCTTAAACTGACCCATACCACCACACCTGTCCCTAACTTTACCCTTAAACTGACCCACACCACCACACCTGTCCCTAACTTTACCCTTAAACTGACCCACACCACCACACCTGTCCCTAACCCTCCCCTTAAACTGACCCACAGCACCACACCTGTCCTTAACTCTACCCGTATCCCACCTCAATATCAGCAAAAGGTGTTTTGCAATACAATTTGAACACAGTAAGTATATTGTACTTAATTTTTTATGTAAGTACATAGTAGTCAAGGCCACCTAATATAAAGTGGAGCCGCCATTATTTTGTTGATTAAATTGTGTTGTTGATATTTTTAATGTTGAAAGGTGAAAGTTCTCTTCAGTTTAAATTTCCTCCAGGATTCATGGGATCACATCAATAGACTTTTTGGAAACTTTCGTTTGCAGCGTCATTTTAAAAAGGTAGGATGTGTGCGTTTTAAACTATGTGCAGCAGATACACATGATTTCTGCTGTTAACACCTCACTGGGGATAAGAGAGGAGTGGCCATCAGAACAACAAATATATAGTAGAGAATAAAACATCACAACACACTGCAGGCTCCATGTACATGTGCTGTAAAACTGTGTTTGTAAGTATGGGAGTGGGTTTGCTTTTGATTTTTCTGAACAACAACAAAGTTGTACAAGAATAATATTTATTACAAAAGCAACTGTATATTCTTTGTTTTAATATTTAGTAAAAAGGTATTTATCAGTTTGTGATATAATCTTAAGCACAGTTCACTGTTGTATCTTTTGATGTGTGTGTGTGTGTTTACTATGCCGAGGTAATATGATGCATGGATGTTCACCTTTTCTTTTAATATTTCTCAAGATGATAAATGTGAGATTAACAGACTGTGGCTTTTTTTGAATAATCTGACCAAAAAATGACTGCAAGCACTGCATATATGCAACATATATGGACTAATTTTACTCTTATTTCATACAGAAGACGAAGAAAAATCTGACTGAATATGGCAGTGAACAGCACTGTTGACTTGTTATCCAATTGTTCTTTTCAATCTGGAAGCAGCTGTTCTGGTGATGCATTTTATCAGTGCATGGACTCCTATCCTGGAAATTTGATCACTGCTTTCATCGTTATACTGAACATTATCCTTTTTCTCCCTCTGAACTGCTGGATTCTGTGGCTGTTGAGGAGAAATAAAGGTGTTGCATGGTCAGACTTTGTCATTTTGAACCAGTCTGTAGCTGAGGTCATTTGTGCGATAGCCCTCAGTGTTTTTCTATCAGGTACTTTGCTTAATAAGAAAGTGCTTATTCTTATCTCTAATTTCCTGTGCAGTACATTCCTGGTGGGTCGACCACTCTTTCAAACCTATTTCTGTGTGGAGCGATACCTGGCTGTGGTCCATCCACTGGTCTACCTAAAATACACAAAAGATTATAAACTTAAACTTTTTTTTGTTGGGCTTGTCTGGCTGATAATCTTAATATTTGGATGGTATACTGTGTATTCTTTCCCTAAAATGCCTACATGGCTTTCCATGGGACTATATCTGGCATTGTTAGTTGTGTGTTCATCTTGCTCTGTCATGATTTTATGGGTTTTGAAGAGGCCCAAGCGTGGAGACGGAGGGAAAGATGGAGCATATCAACTGAAGAGAAAGGCTTTTGTAGCCGTCACAGTCATCTTGATCACACTGGTGTTTGGCTATGGGACAGTCTCATGTGTTATTGTACTGAGGGATCAACTTCCATATCACATTTATTGTTTAATTACAGGTTTAGGTTGGTTCACCCTTTTGCCAAGTGCTGGAGTTCAACCTTACCTCTATCTGACAAAAACCAACAGATTGCCTAAGTGCCTTAAAAACATTTAATATTTCAGAGATGATCATAAACATCATAAATGGATTATGGATTTTGAATACAAAAACAGACCAATGTGAGTTTTGTTTTGTGATATATGTCTTTAAAACAGCGTAAATGCCACATAGTTTAGAAGCAAAATATTTTAAAGTATAGTTTCAGTTGTTCTCCTACTGTTAGATGTATGTATACTGTCTGATGTGTTCTTTGTATTTTGAGTTTATTCCCCTGTGACCTAAGTTGCGTCTCAATCAGCTCCCTAGTTCAGTAGTCAGGGCACTAATCAAGGAGTCAGCCCATTGACCTGTGTCCTGATCAGGGCCTTGACTACTGAACTAGGGAGCTGATTGAGACGTACCCTAGTTTCTCCCCAGTTTGTGTAATGAGTTATAGCCATCACCTGTGTCCTGTTAATAACCTTGTTAGCCCTGTGTATTTAGTTCTTAGGTTCCCCTCAGTGTTTGTCCGTCGATGTTCATGTCAATTGGTGTGTTTGTATGTTCCTGAGTTGACTATCCATTAAAGATTCCTGTTCCAAGTTCTCCTGTGCCTTCGTGAGTTTGACATTTACTGTCACATGCCTGTCCTGTCTTGTGTGCACATGTGGGTTTTGTTATGTCTAGCATGTGCGCCTGTCATTGTCAGATCCCTCCCCCTTGTTATCTGATTAGTGTTGATTTCTCCCACCTGTTCCCTCTTGATTTCTTCCCTTTATAAGCGCCTTGTGTTTGTCAGTCTGTGCTGGATCCTTGTTTCATATCTACGTTTCCCGTCCTCCCCGTGAATCTGTTTTGGTATGTTTTGAGTTTTTGTTTTATATTCTAATGTGTTTTAGCCCCCTCGTGGGTGTTTGTTTTGTATTCGTTTTATTTTTGTCAATAAATATTCATTTTCCCTGCACTTGAGTCCTCGCCCCTTCTACCATTGTCCCATTGTCTGTGACGTAACATTTACTCCACGTTTGTAACACCTACAGAGTAGAATAGGTTTTTATAAAGGTGCCCTAGAATGATTTGAAACAATATGTTAAATTGTTCTCTGATATCTACATAGAGGGTATGTGGCTTATTTAAGGGCAATACATTGTCCAGAGTTTTACAGATCCAATTACAACTGTAACAACAACGAGCTATGAGTTTAATGTCTCGGGAAATAATTAACTCAAAAGGGATTTAATATTCAATATTCATAAATTTATGAATATAATTTGCCAGTTGTTCATTACGTATTAAGATTTTCCGATAGGAAAAAATGTTTAATTAAAAACAAGTAACCCTTTTACGGACTTGCTTGAAATTATCCTACTAAGTTTGTCCACCAAATTAGTTATAGACTTTTCAAATCAATTCTCAATAAGGGATTACTGCTTTACGAGCGCATAAGAAACATTAACTTTACTAATCAGGACAAGTTCAATATTTCAAATGGTCATACAGTTTACTTTACTAACATAGTAGCATAAGCAGTTAGGTAACGTTAAATCACAAGTTTCATTGACTTTGTGTATGTGGGAGAACAACAGACCCAACTCATTAAATGTCTTTTGGAGGTTTAATAAACACAGACTAAAAATAACACTACGATTCACACAGAAAGTACACACTAAATATGCATCGAGAAAGTAGACATGTAGATATTAACGAAAGAATACATAAAAGAAAATAATGAATAGACTGAAATTAGAGGGAGATAAAAGAAAGAGAGAGAGCAAGAGAGAGAGAGAGATGGTACAAAGCATTAGAGGTAAGAAACAGCTTTCCTTCAGTTCATCACATACGACCTTCACGGAGTTAACTTGTCCCAACGGGGAAATACACACCCTCTTTTCAGCAGTTTGACTTTTATAAGAAGAAGAATACTTGCATTCTTTTTGGTTTCGTTTTGGCTTCTCGCTTGTGTGTGTGTGTGTGGTTCTGCGTATCCGGTGGTTCTCTCCGAGGTCGGGAGGTGACGTAGTTTTTCCTTTAGCGGCGCTCCGGGTCCACCTCCTGAAGAAGCCCGTGGGCTAGTAAGTTGATGGAACGAGGAACAAAGGGTTGTTGAAGACCGGATTGTAGAAGAGAAGATTTCGGAAGAGCGGAGATTTCCAGAAAAGGAGTTTCTTGAAGAGGAGTTTTCAGAAGAGAAGAGTTCAGAAGAGATTTTTAGAAGCGAACGATTGTGGTCTCCACTGGTCTTTTAAGAGAATTAATCCACGCCCCCTTCTGGCTAATTCACCCAATCCAGAGGGTGAATTCTGAGCGGGAAAAGTTCTCTTTGTCTCATTTTATGGCCTATTTTGCATGTTTCTGAGGTGTCGTAAAGGGGTGTTGATTTTGTATGGTTTTACTCCCAAGTCGGCTAAACATATTAATGAAACATTTCACAATCCCATTTTGGGCATCGTTGAGTAAGTCAAAGAAATAGGAATATTTAGATATCAAACACCTTATGGCTGGGAGATATTAAAACAGAGATACAATTTTACACAGAAATACAAGCATTTAAAATGAGCTTACATTGTTTCTATGCCATGACTGAGTAGGCCTGAGTCAAGGAGCATGCATATACACACCAAGCTACCTCGTATACAGTCTAGAATAGTCTTAATTAAAGCTTCATAAACAATGTGTGTGTGTGTTTGTGAGTCCTTGTGTATTGACAGGAGCCTTGGCGCCTTTCGGTCTGGGGAATGAAAAGGGGGGGAAACAGGGTTCGAGTCGTGTGACCCGATCATGGCCTGGTTTATTTGGACGGGGTCGTAAAACTGCCGAAGTTGTCACTTCCCCCAGACTCTGTGGCGTGGCTCTTAATTTACATGCGGCTAAAAGCTACCCCCCCTTTTTACAATCAACATTGGGTTCCTCTTTGATCCTCATTGTAAGAGACCACAGACGCTACACAACCCTATAAATTGTCCCTAGGATGTAATGCTCGGTTTTTGCCTTTTTTGGAAGAGTCATGAATATTAATGTTGAGCTCTGCTCTGATTGGCTTATTTCAGCAGCTCACAGACCCATGTGTGATGAAGCATGGTTAAAAGTTCCAAATGCAGCTTTCCATAGTCATATAACAGGAAAATTAAAATGGTCAAAATCACAGTGCAAATAATTCAAATATCAAACAGGACATAGGCAAACAAGGGAATCCAGGAAAACAGCCAAAGATCGGCATTTCACAAAAACCTAGAGTATGGCATGAGTCCTTCTGGCCATACAACAATGACATTCACAAATAATCACAGTATATCTACATAATGTAAACAAAATGTGGACAAAAATTCACTAAAATAACTTAACAACAGACTTAACAATGTGGGATTACAAATGTATAAATTGTTTGTGGCGGAGGGGGCGTGGTTCTGCGAGGTCTGCAGCGGGAGAGAGAGAGCAGAGCAGAGCAGCCGGTAAGTAGGTCACGCACAGATGACGAACACCTGTTTCTGATTGCAGTAATTGGCGTGGAGAGAGCGCATTTAAGCCGTGGCCAGGAGAGAGTGGAAAGAGAGAGTTGGACTGGGACTTCGCGACTGTTGGAAACTGAGAAAGTGAACCTGAGCTGTTAAAAGAGGATCCTTAAAGGAACGATCAAGATCGAAAGAAGAGAGTCACGCCACGGAGCGTTTGTTTTGTTTGAATTCAAAGAGACTGAATAAAAGCAAGTCCCAGTCAAAGCCGACCCCTGTCTTCTTCCTTCCACACACACGCGAACCTCATCACACTGGTGCCGAAACCCGGGAGGAAGAAGATTGCCGCCGCCATGCAAACTCCGCCAAAGACCCCACTTGCGGACATCATCCAGTCGCTCGCCGGTTTACACCAGGAACACCATCAGGACCTGCTGGCCATGAGGGAAGAGAAGCAGAAGCGCTTTGAAGCTCTCCTCACGGCCCAGCATGAAGACCGCAAGCTGTTCCGGAGCTGGATGGACCGGGAGATTCGGGCCGTTCCCCAGCGACAGAACATCGACACGGCCACCACCGTCCCCCTCGCAAAAATGGGCCCCGAGGATGACCCAGAGGCCTTTATCGAACTTTTCGAGCGGGCGGCCAGGTTCCGGGAATGGCCCAAAGCGGACTGGCCAATGCGGCTACTTCCCTTGCTGTCAGGAGAGGCCCAGGTAGCCACCCACCAACTGCCAGTCCAGAATCTCCTGGTCTACGACGACCTGAAGCGCATCCTGAACCATTCTTCAGCGGGTCGGCCGGACCCCAGAACAACACCGCCAACGTTTCAGGACCCTGACCCTGGACGAGTTCGGCTGGCCCACCGTGTGGCACTGGAGCAGTGCGTAAGACTGCACAGTGGGTCCAGTGCCACCGTCCGATGTCACTAGACCAGGCCATCCAATTGGCGGAGGACGAGATGATGGCGTGCCGTGGGGTCGGCGAGCCCTTACCAGCGGCTTCTCTCTCTCTCTCTCTCTCTCTCTCTCTCTCTCTCTCTCTCTCTCTCTCTCTCTCTCTCTCTCTCTCTCTCTCTCTCTCTCTCCTTCCCCCTCCCCTTCTCTCTCTAAACCTGTCCCTCCCTGTCCCCAGGTCCAGAGGTGGTTTACTTCCCCGGCCGGCACCAAGGTGGAGAGGGGGTGGTTCGGGCGAACCATCTCCCGCATTCCAGCCGGCCCAGAGGGGAGGGGGAGGAGCCCAGGACTCCGGTCAGCTGGCTTCTCTGCCTGCCGTCTCTCCACGCCAATTCACGGGCCTACTGCCAGCCACTAGGGTCGCGGGAAAACCTGGGCCGGCATGCTGGCGTTGCGGGGACACAGGACACTTTATCGACCAGTTCCAGTGATGGAGGTGGGGACGCTGGTCCGGGTCCCAGACGCGGCGCGCACCGCACGCCGCCCCCCGCCCCCGATCAAGCTAGCCTGTACCAAATACCAGTGAGTATTAAGGGGGGTACTTATCAGGCTTTGGTGGATTCAGGTTGCAACCAGACCTCCATCCACCAAAGCCCGAGGCGTGGGGTAATAGCCGTGTGGTTAAGGTACGGTGTGTACACGGGGAGGTGATGGAATATCCCTTAGTGCCCGTGGATATTCAATTCCGGGGTCAAAACATAGGGTGGAGGTGGCAGTTAACCAGCACACCTGGCATCCGCTAATCCTGGGTACCAATTGGCCAAATTTTAATAAATTATTGAGGCATTTGTGTGCGGATGTCTCTTGGGAGGAAAAGGTGAGTGGGAAGGTGGCGGTCACTCAGGCGGGGGAGGTGGAGCCAAGACCGCTGGACGCTGTTCCGGGGGAACAGAGCGCTCTGGAAAATCCTATTTTTTCAGAGCGCGATGACTTCCCCTTGGAACAGTCCCAGGATGTGACGCTCAAACACGCGTTTAATCAGGTCTGCTCCATGGATGGCCACTTCCTTCATCCTGAACGGCCGCTCACCTATACCTATTTTGCTCTAATAAAAGACAGGTTGTATCGGGTGACCCAAGACGCCCAAACCAAACATATTACAACCCAGTTGTTAGTGCCGAAAAGCCACCGGGAAATGCTTTTCCAGACGGCTCATTTTAATCCAATGGCCGGGCACTTGGAGAAAACGGCTACACTAAACCGTCTCATGGCCCGGTTCTTCTGGCCAGGCATTCACGAGAATGTCAGTTGGTGAATCCACCAGCCAATCCAAAAGCACCATTGTGCCCTCTTCCACTGATGCAGGTCCCCTTCGAACGAATTGGTATGGACCTCATCCGGCCATTAGAACGGTCAGCGCGCGGACATCGCTTTACTTTAGTTCTAGTAGATTATGCAACGCGATATCCGGAAGCAGTGCCACTACGCAATATTTCAGCAAAAAGTGTTGCGACTGCGCTGTTTTCGTTAATCTCCTGGGTGGGAATCCCGAAAGAGATTCTCACCGATCAAGGCACGGCGTTCATGTCACGGACAATCGGCAAACTGTACGAATTGTTGGGCATTAAATCTATTCGCACCAGCGTCTATCACCCACAAACAGACGGCTGGTGGAAACATTTAATCGCACGTTGAAAACGATGATTCGGAAGTTCGTCCACGAGGACGCCAAAAATTGGGATAGATGGCTAGAACCGCTCTTATTCGCTGTCCGCGAGGTCCCCCGGGGTTTTCCCCCTTTGAGCTTCTCTATGGCCGCCAACCCCGCTGGGTATTGGATGTCATCAGAGAGGCTTAGGAGGACGGACCTTCCGCAAGCAAAAATTAAATTCAGTTTGTCTTGGACCTGAGAACAAAACTCCACACTTTGGGGGACGGCTATCTATGGAGAATTGATTACAGGCCCAAGACAAACAGAGACAGTTGTATAACAGAGGAGCTAAGCTAAGACAATTTTCACCGGGAGATAAAGTGCTTCTATTACTGCCCACCTCTAGTTCGAAATTACTCGCAAAATGGCAAGGGCCCTTTGAGGTCACAAGGCGAGTCGGAGATCTTAACTATGAGGTAATCCGCTCGGATAGGGACGGGGCACGTCAAATCTACCACCTCAACCTATTAAAAAAATGGGTTGAGGCAGAGGCTGTGATGCTGGCGACGGTAGTGAGTGGAGAGGAGGATCTCGGGCCAGAGGCTAGTCAAAACACGCAATCCCACACCCTGGCGTCAGGGGGAGATCACTTCTCACCCTCCCAGCTCATAGACCTAAAACAACTACAGGTGGAATTTGCCGGAGTGTTCTCGCCCCTCCCCGGACGGACTGACCTCATCCAACACCACGTTGAGATGGAGCGTAGTTGTGCGCAGTAGGCCATATCGATTGCCGGAACACAAAAAGAAAGTGGTACAGGCAGAATTGGATGCGATGCTAGAGATGGGAGTTATAGAAGAATCCAACAGTGATTGGGCGAGCCCGATAGTTTTGGTGCCTAAACCTGACGGCTCCGTCCGATTCTGTGTGGATTATCGAAAAGTCAGCGCGGTGTCTAAATTTGATGCAGGCCGGATGGCTCCCTACACGAGCCGAGCTGTTCGCTATCAGTATCCTTCAACCACTGGTTCATTTTGTTCACGAACGAACTACATGTACATATTCGTTCACAAACGAGATATCTCGTTCAGAGTAAGACTCAAAGCCTCTCTGTCAGTAAAGGGCGTATTCGTTCACTGAATTCAATAAATCACATGCTCCGTCACATCTCATACTCGAACGCTATTGGCTTGAGGTTTTGTCATTCTTTGACAGAATGAAACAGTCGACAGAGCTGCGCATGCGCTCGCTGCTAATAGCGCCACGCTCGGGTGGAGGGAGGAATTTCAGTGAACGAGAAACATGAGTCAATAGACTACGTGAATGAGAACGATTCGTTCACAAACGTAACATCACTAGCATTTGTCGATCGTTGCAGTGCCCCCAGTTGTCATGTGCAGTCTTCTTCCTGGTGTCGTGTGTGTGTGGATTCTTCCATTCTGGATTTCCGTTGCCTGGTCCTTGCCCATTGCGTCCCTGTGTCACATATCTGCACCGTCTCCGAAGATCCTCCTTCGTCTGCCTGCCACGAGTTCTCTAGTGTTACTGCTGCATGTGTATTTTCTGGTCCTTGTCAGTAATAAAGAGACCTTTTGCACTCGCTATTGGATCTGCATCTGTTTTCATACTTACCCCGCGTGACAGTTTTACAGTTTGAGGTAAAGATTAACTACATTTTTATAAGATCAAGCTAATGGGCTATGTGTTTTAGACATTAGTCTTTTGTCTTTCTGCACTTCCTGACCATTTTTCATGACAAGCTCAGAGCACAGTTTTGCTTTTGTCTCTGATAATGTGAAAGTACTGTCAGAGTGATTAGATTTGCATCTTTATGGTGATATCTGCTTAATCCCCCACACCAAGAGCTGCCCAAACAGACCCATTTGTGTCAGATCTACACGGTGCATACCATGCCTTCTGATTTATAAGCCTGCAGATGGTCTTGTAGCTCTGGTTAGTCTGCCAAGATTTTCAGGCCAGTTACCTGATAGTACAGACAATCTTACCCCCGCTGAGGTAGAAGTTGTTAACTCCCTCCTAAAAGAGACCTGGGATGTCTTGAGTGCTTCCTCTACTCATTTAGATAGAACTGATTTGATTAAGCATAGCTTACATATGTCCTCTGTCCCCTGTGTGTCAGAAAGCATAATGTACATCTCCTGTCCTACGAGAGGAAATCCACAAACAAGTACAGAAACTGCTTGATGCTGACTTAATTGAGTCTAGCATAGACCATTGGCCTCTCCAGTGATACTTGTTCATAAGAAGATTACAGATTTTTTATTGACTACAGACGTTTGAACTCAATTACCAGTTCAGACCGTTTAGATGCTCTTTCTAGAGCCACCTTATTTAGCACTCTGGGTTGTCGAGTGGCTATTGGCAGATTCAAATGGATGATGCTAGTAAAGAAATAACTGCCTTTACTATGGGTGATTCCCTCTATCGTTTTAAGGTCATGCCGATGGGTCTCACTAAATGCCTTTTATTCTCCATATGGATGCATCTCATCATGCGATTGGCTCCGTTCTTGCTCAGCAGCAACAGGGTAGAAGCCTCTGCCAGTCATGTGCTAAGTACAACAGAGCGTAACTGGTAAACATTTGACCGGGAATAGTGGGCTATTGTATAGTCAGTTAGACATTTTTCACATTACTTGCAAGGGTGCCCTTTGTGATTGTTACAGATCAAGATTCCTTGTCAGGGTTAAAGGCCCACTGAAATCAAAATTGAAGTTTTTTAGAGGGTAACTCTTTTCGTTTGTTACATGCAAAATGGTAGATTTTTCCATCCTGCAAATGTAGTCTATCAAACTGTCTCCAGTATACTTCCAGCTCTTTTGAACCTTTCTTTCGAAACCAAGCTGGGGGTCTTCTTCCTTCAGGGATAGGCAGGCTGTAGATCAGGCACCAGCAGAGCGGGCAGGTAGGGAGAGCACACCGGGCTGTGACGCAGGGCTGAATGGGCTACCTGAATCGGCGGGAGACGGGACTCCGGAGCGACGAGTAGAAACATCCGAGACACACAGGAACAGGAACACAACGCGGACAGAATCCAGACGAACTGCAATAATCTTACAGCAAAGATGAGTGAGAAACCCATATAAATAGTCCCCGTGAGGAGTGCAGCAGGTGTCCGTGATTAGAGTGAGAGTGATCCGAAACCACGCCTCCAACAAACCCACACACACAGAAAAGGTGAGACGATGCATTCACATAATGTGACATGGAGTTTGATGTCCCTCGGTCTGATAATACGGACACTGTAACCTCAAAAGTGGACATTGTTACTTTCTGTCTTTTGAAACCTGGACGTTTCTTTTCCCACAGGCTAACTAATGTGAGGTTTCTTTTGTTCAATAGTCATAGTATTTTATTTCTAAATATTTTTGTTAGGACTTTTATTTTTTTATTGAATCCTCTAGGAGGGTGGATGTCGCAATGAAGAAGGGAGACGGGTGAGAGTGCGCGTTGCGAGCAGTGTGGTGTTGCTCTGCTCCCCAGTTTCTCTGCTGAATAAAAAAAAGTTATAAGCCTTCAGTATTTTGAGTCCACTGTCTTGACTGAGTCAATCCATTGGCAGCTAAACCCCACGCCTTACTCTACCATCATGTTACAGGCCCCAGGTCTTATACCCACACACATGCTGCGTCCCAATTCGCCTACTTATACTACGTCCTAAAAGTATGTACTCTTTTTGTGAAGAAAAAGTATATACTTTTGAGTGTGTAGCAGAAAAGTATGCAAGCTTCGGGACATACTACTTCGCCATCTTTAACGGACTCTGTCGCTTAGTTACGTGCATCCCGTCACCGTTTATCTGCCCTGTCAATCATCGTCAGATTCATCACAGTTCAAATCCTCCACATTCAGTTTAATCTCCTACCGTATCGGAGAGAAATGTAGCCGCTCGTTGATCTGCCATTTGTGGGTCTTTAATGCAGAGACTCTCTTCATGTATTTACAGTTTAAATATAATGATGCATTTAAAAGTTAATGGCCAAACGTGTCATTTCAAAACTTCTTAATGCTGCTGCGGGTGAAATATAATGTGACAACACTGAATAAATATATTTTTGTCAGGTTAAATATTGATAATTGGTCACTCAAACCCCTTTATCTAAACTTCTCTACTTAACCGCCGAACTCGCACATCCGCCATGTTTGTAGTTTTTTTAACGCTTTTTATCCGCGTTTGTAGTTCTAATCGAATCCTCGTCCAACTCGCAATGGGTTGTGGGCAATATCAGCCGTTAGAGTGCCCATCGATCCATACTGTGAATTCGGACCGGAAATAGTAAACCATCCGGGAATCTTTGGAATACTCTTTTCAACATACTACGATTTGGGACATACTAATTCTATTTTCGAATACTATTTAGGATGGATAGTATGCGAATTGGGACGCAGGGACACTCTAACAAGTCATGCAGGCAAATATGCAGGTGATATCATTGAGCTAATAATGGATAGGAAATCAAGAGAAAGTTGTGGAACGTCATGTGCTCTCTGTTTCCCTCTGCTGGACAGACTGTGGTGTGACACATTGTTTTTATTGCTAAAGTATTGAAAGGGCCTTTACATTCGCTGAAAATAGAACCTGCCCAAGTGCGAAAAAGGAATGCAAAAGTAAAGTCACATGTTACTTTCCATAAAAAAGTAACTCAATAAGTTACGTTTTTATGAGGTAACAAAATGATGCGATACTTTTAGTTCTGTCATTTCAAAATATTCATCTTTCTTTGCTAAAGTCATTATTTTGTTGATTTAAATGTGTGTTGTGGATACATTTCACGTTGAAAGGTGACAATTCTCTTCAGTTTAAATTTCCTCCAGGATTCATGGGATCACATCAATAGACTTTTCAGAAACTTTCGTTTGCAGCGTCATTTTATAAAGGTAGGATGTGTGCTTTTTAAACTATGTGCAGCAGATACACATGACTTCTGCTGTTAACACCTCACTGAGGATAAGAGAGGAGTGGCCATCAGAACAACAAATATATAGTAGAGAATAAAACATCACAACACACTGCAGGCTCCATGTACATGTGCTGTAAAACTGTGTTTGTAAGTATGGGAGTGGGTTTGCTTTTGATTTTTCTGAACAACAAAGTTGTACAAGAATAATATTTATTACAAAAGCAACTGTATATTCTTTGTTTTAATATTTAGTAAAAAGGTATTTATCAGTTTATGTGATATAATCTTAAGCACAGTTCACTGTTGTATCTATTGATGTGTGCGTGTTTACTATGCCGAGGTAATATGATGCATCTAAAATGGATGTTCACCTTTTCGTTTAATATTTCTCAAAATGATAAATGTGAGATTAACAGACTGTGGCTTTTTTTTTGAATAATCTGACCAAAAAATGACTGCAAACACTGCATATATGCAACATATATGGACTAATTTTACTCTTATTTCATACAGAAGACGAAGGAAAATCTGACTGAATATGGCAGTGAACAGCACTGTTGACTTGTTATCCAATTGTTCTTTTCAATCTGGAAGCGGCTGTTCTGGTGATCCATTTTATCAGTGCATGGACTCCTATCCTGGAAATTTGATCATTGCTTTCATCGTTATACTGAACTTCATAATGTTTCTCCCTCTGAACTGCTGGGTTCTGTGGCTGTTGAGGAGAAATAAAGGTGTTGCATGGTCAGACTTTGTCATTTTGAACCAGTCTGTAGCTGAGGTCATTGGTGAGATAGCCCTCTGTGTTTTTACTTTTGGTGCTTTGCTTAATAAGAAAGCTATTATTTTTACCTCTATTTTCCTGTGCAGTACATTCCTGGTGGGTCGACCACTCTTTCAAACCTATTTCTGTGTGGAGCGATACCTGGCTGTGGTCCAACCACTGGTCTACCAAAAATACACAAAAGATCATAAACTTAACTTTTTTTTTGTTGGGCTTGTCTGGCTGATAATCTTAATATCTGGATGGTATACTGTGTATTCTTTCCCTAAAATGCCTATATGGCTTTCCGTGGGACTATATCTGGCATTGGTAGTTGTGTGTTCATCTTGCTCTGTCATGATTTTATGGGTTTTGAAGAGGCCCAAGCCTGGAGACGGAGGGAAAGATGGAGCATATCAACTGAAGAGAAAGGCTTTTGTAGCCGTCACAGTCATCTTGATCACACTGGTGTTTGGCTATGGGACAGTCTCATGTGTTATTGTACTAAGGGATCAACTTCCATATCACACTTATTGTTTAGTTACAGGCTTAAGTTGGTTCACCTTTTTGCCAAGTGCTGGAGTTCAACCTTACCTCTATCTGTCAAAAACCAACAGATTGCCTTGCCTTAAAAACATTTAATCCTTTCAGAGATGACACAAATGTCATAAATGGATCATCGATTTAAAAAACAAACAAACAGACAATTATGAGTTTTTTGTGATATATGCCTTTAAAACTGCATACATGTCACATAGTTTAGAAGCAAAATGTTTTCATGTTTTACATGTTTCAAAAATAATGTTTCAGTTGTTAATAATGTTGAGTAGAATATGGTTTTTTAATACAACTTTTTTTTTTACACATATCGGAACATATCAATTTGATTTGTTTCAATTCTAACTATGATTATTTTTGTTTTTAAAAATATATGTCTCAAATATTTGTTTTACTCTATTTAAACTATTTAAACTATTCAGTTTATTCTTATTAAAACGCTCTGTTACATAATCATCTTATTAAAATCTATTTGCTTTCTTGCAAATGTGTCCAGATAAATAAAGATGTGCACATGAAATATTTTCCTAATAAGTAGTGTAATATAAATTATAAACTTTATCTGCAATTTAATATATTTATTCAAACTACCTGTTTTTAGCCCAAGAACATGTTTTCTTTTACATACGTTTTTTTTTTACTATGTGTAAAAAAATTACGAATGCTGTAGATATGTCAATACACAATACAAATATATTGTCCCAATGTGTGTTTTCTAGAAGGTTCATTTTCACTGTTGCCCAGCGGTTTCCTGTCTGTCAGTGGATTGCGTTTTTTTGTTCCATATAAGCCCTGTTTGAATCTCTATTCTTTATCTTTCCTTGCTGTTTTTATTGCTCAATATAATTGAATCATCTCAGTAAATCTTATATTATGTGTCACGTTAATCTGACATCTGACTAGCTTGAATCTAAATCGTTTGCACACTCTCCTGCCTTTACAAGTCCATCAAACAACTGTGGTAAGTTAGATCGGTCAACAAACATGGTGAGACAAACAAAACATCTTTTCCAGTGTTTGTCACTTGCACTGCCTGTCCCATATTTAGCATAGCCTTCTCTGCTAGCTGTGAGGATTACACATGTGATAAATGAAGGCAGATAGTCGGGCTGACGGAGACTATTTTAGAATTAGAGAAATACATTCAAACTTTAATTCAGGATAGTAAGAAAGCAAGGGCTTTAGACACTACTTTGGATGTAACTTGCTTAGTGAACTCTGTACATCGTTCTGTTTTGGCTGTAGACCTCGTGCAGCAGGGCATCTGGGTGACTGTGAGATGGTATAGTCGTTGGACAAAACACTGCCTGACATCAAAGCAAATTTAAAAGTGCTGGCTAATGCTAATCATAAGTTCTCTAAGATTATTATACACATCTGTACTAATGATGTTTGACTTTGCCAGTCAGAGAAATTTACAGGTGTGTGAACTTGCAAGTACAATGTCAGACTATATAATTTGCTCTGGACCTCTTCCTGTTCTCAGAAGTGATGAGATACTTTGCAGACTGACCTCTGTGATCGGGTCAGGACAGACAGGAAGTTCAGGGACTACCTTCCTGGTCATGTCGGCAGATAAGAAGTTCAGGGATGACCTCCCTGGTCATGTTAGGACAGAAAGAAGTTCAGGGATGACCTCCCTGGTCATGTTAGGACAGAAAGAAGTTCAGAGATGACCTCCCTGGTCATGTTAGGACAGACAATTGTTCAGGGATGACCTCCCTGGTCATGTTAGGACAGACAATTGTTCAGGGATGACCTCCCTGGTCATCTTAGGACAGACAGAAGTTCAGGGATAACCTCAGTGGTCATGTTAGGACAGACAGAAGTTAAGAGATGACCTCCCTGGTCTTGTCAGGACAGACTGAAGTTCATGGATGACCTCCCTGGTCTCGTTAGGACAGAAGGAAGTTCAGGGATGACCTCCCTGGTCATGTTAGGACAGACAGAAATTCAGGGATGACCTCACTGTTCTTGTTAGGACAGACAGAAGTTCAGGGATGACCTCCCTGGTCATGTAAGGACAGACAGAAGTTCAGGGATGACCTCAGTGGTCATGTTAGGACAGACAGGAGTTCAGAGATGACCTCCCTGGTCATGTTAGGACAGACAGAAGTTAAGAGATGACCTGAAATGACCAAGAGATGTGGTCATTTCAGGGCAGACAGTCTTGCGTAGCCAGACCTTCAGACTGACAGCAGGACTCTTTCAAGGACATTGTGAAAGTTTATTGCAAAAATAGAGCCGCAAACTTTACATACAAATGAAAATCCAGCATTTAGTTGATCCTGGTAAGCTTTCAATGTCACAGTTTTAAACACACACTGTAAAAAAAATCAGGTTTCCACATGACATTTTTCTAGTGACTGATCACATCTAAATTTTTCAGTTGGCCAAATTGAATTTCTGTGAATTGAAGCAATTTAATTGCTGTTTAATGTCACAGCATTTGTTTCCAGACGGACCGTTAAAAAATGCAACATTCATGTCTTGCAGACATCCTGTAGAATTTAACCAGTCAATCAATGGGTGTGTCTCAATCATCTCACTAGTCCACTAGTCAGGGCACTGATTAGGACATAAGTCAATGGGCTGACTCCCTGATCAGTGCCCTGACTACTGAACTAGTGAGATGATTGAGATGCGCCAAATGACTCAACCTGTGTCTCATTTGAGAAGGCTGCGTCACCAATGGAGATAACCCACAATTCTTTTGGTCGCCATTAACAACCCCCGTCATATATTTTTTTTAATATAATATGAAAAATCGGCATTACCGCCAGATATACATGCAAGAGTAGGTGTGGTGTTTAAATTAAGTAGTTCAAGCTTGTTTTTGTTGGGTTTTATTTGCTCTATTTCCTCAAACAGATAGTTGTGGTAAACAGGATTACAACGCTTTAGTGCTTTTTAAACGTTTAGAACAGTACATTGCTTTCAAGACAAGAAACATGTCAGTCATTTTTTAAGTTATAAATAATTTTTATTCATATAACTGGAGTGAGAGCGCAACGAGGCTAAACGTGTTGGCATAACAACGTGATACCTCCTGCCTGTGTGTCCTACGAAGGACGTCTCATTTAATTCTGATTGAGGACACTCCGCATACTGCATCCTAAACAGGATGTGTCCTCCGGAGGACGCAGCCTTCGAAATTTAACGAAATGAGACACAGCTTCAGTCAATCAGTTAAATCAGATGATAAATTCAAAACTCCTGAAGTGTTTCCAGGTAAGTGTGCCATTTGCGTCAATTGTTTAGCCAATAGTTCGTGGGCGTGACTTATGAGGCTGAGACTAGGGCAGACAAAAACGACTGGATTCAGAAGTGCAAGCACTGGACTTGAGATAACCAAAAAGCTTTATGCTTTATTCGCACTAATCTGATCATTTCCAAAATTATACTTTAGTGTTGCAGTTCAACTTTACCTTTACCTGTTAAAAGTGGAGGATTTGCCATGCATCAAAAATGTTTCATGCATCTACATGTTTAATATTGTTTATGTAATAAAAAGATGATTATATGTTGTGCAGTATACATAAATGCCCTAATGTTTAATTGTTGATAGTTTATATTACCATGAATATGTTAAACAAATTCTTCAGTCTCAAATACTACTAATGTTTCTCTGTGTTTGTTCAATGGAGTTTTGTGAAATTCCAGGTGTTAGTCACTTTTGTCAACATGTGGTCTAGACTTGGTGGAAGCATGGAAATAACTAGACATATCATAGGCAAAAAGCCACAGTTTCAGCTTATTTGAATGAATTGCAATCTAATGTCTTATCTTTTTTAAATCAAGACATCAGTGTTTATCTTTTGGGGAAATTATTACAACTTTTTCTGATAGCAAACACCTTGAACTGAAGTGCATGTGTTGGTAGTAGAACAATTAAAAGAAAAGAAAAAATAAAGATACAAAAAGAGATACAAAAAATAATCAGTATATTTACACTTACATTTGTTTTGGGGAGAGTTCATTTTAAAAGTAATGTGTAATACTGTAATACTGTAATGTGTTACAGTATTGCCCCTACTCCCTAAAAAAGTAACTAAATGTGTTTCTAATTGACTAATTACTCATTTAATTGTGTAAGTAAATTTTTAACTTTTAAAAAGTATCTAATTTACCTGGGCAAAGCTGTTTGTTTTTAATTAAAAAAAAAATACTAAAAAGAATTGGCAAATATTTGACAAAAAACAACAACAACAACACTTTCACGCCAAAAGCGAAATGAAAAAGCCTTAAGCTGAGGAAAATGTAAATTCACATCCGTTCAGAAGAGGGCTCATACAAATCATATTTCCAAGGATTGTCTCCTAAAGTTGAACGTTTGTATTTTGCAAAATTATTATTCTCCTAACATTTGTAATGGAACATGGTTCCGTTTACCATTTTATGGTTTTAAACACAGGTTTTTACGTCACAAACTACCTTGTAACCAATCATGTAAATGTGCTGGCATGCTTTAGCATGTCATTAACAACAACAGCTCTGAAGCAGGGGAGTCTTAAAAGAAGCCAGGTTATCCTCTTACATTTCTGTTGATATGGAAAATCTGGTACATTTAGCTAGTGGGTGTGTATGATGTATATTATGATGTTATGATATGTCTTTCTCCACTGATATTCTGAGTTGCTCAAAGCATTTCTAAGGATGCAGATTTTTAAAAAGCTGTGTTGTCAGATTGGGACGATTTCCAGGCAAAAGCTCACCAAAACCCGCCCAATCCAAGAAAAAACTTTAACTGCCAAAATAATATGATATAATTTTATTTCCATAAAAAAAAAGAAAATCCTAGGAAAAAGGATCAAATGTGACTGATGACAAAACTGTCAAAATTTTCAATGTCAACAGTAAGAATAAGTCAATTCAAAAAAGAGTGCAAGGCATTTCACACACTTTAATGCACACATACAAGAGCCAAAATATGTCATTCATTGATACTGTAATAGCCTGACAAGCCAGACCCACATCCGGTCGGCAAAACTTCGAACACATCTTCTTTTCTTAAGAATGACTTCAGTGCCATTCTTTGTTCTTTTCTCAAAGAAAATCTTAACACCAAGTCTTCCAGAGTCGCGTCCAAAGCCGATTCGAAAGACCGCCGCCGTTCGCCAGTTTCTGTGTTTACTAGAAGCACGCTACACTGAAAAAAAAAAAAAAGATTTATACTGCTTGTTCAAAGTGCTTAATTAAAATGAGCTAAAGCAACACAATTGCTATACATTTTGTCCAAACTTAATTTTGTGTTCAATCCACTTAAATATTAGTCAAATTGAAGTCAAACTTAATCCATTTGTGTTGTTACATAAATGATTTGTGTTGCATTAACTGAAACTGGGTGGGGCTTGTTAGTTCCCAGCATGTTTTGCATAAGGCAAAATCAAGCGCAAGTAAATGTTATTTTATACGTGTTTTTTTTAATGTATTTTCGAGCAAAAGGAGAAAGGGGGAGATTTAAATTGTCTTGAATAGAGTTTAATAATCAATTATGTTGGAATTATTAGAACAATTTTAATTATTGTGGGTTACCATTATGGAGAAGAGTGGAGCATTTGCTTATGACTTGAATAATAGGTACTTGATTTATATTTTATATTTTCTGGTCAGAACTCATGGAAAGAAAGCAGCCACATATAGGCTACAGTGAGTACTTTTGAGATGAGACCATTGCTTTTAGATGTAATTTCCAAAAAACATTACTGACAGCAACAGAAACATTTTTAATTTTTATTCTATTAAGCGGTGTTAGTCTTTAGCCTACCTTAATTCATGTCCAGAGGCAACCTTATTAAATGTTTGAATCCAAATCCAAAAATTAAATGTAGCCGTTAATCGAAATTGATTAATTCATTATATTTCAGAAATACTCACTCAGCTCACTTCCATTGAAAACAACTGAAAACGCCAGCCAGCTGCGTGAAAAAACGCTTTTGGTGGACACACTGCCTTAGTGTGTGTGTGTGTGTGTGTGTGTGTGTGTGTGTGTGTGTGTGTGTGTGTGTGTGTGTGTGTGTGTGTGTGTGTGTGTGTGTGTGTGTGGATAAATAGATAGATTTCAGCATTATAGTTTATATTAGCACACTTATTTTAAATAAAAAGTAGGTTTCAAATACAATTTTAGTCTGTTCATTGGATTCATTTGAACCTTTGTCAACATGAGGTCTACAGGCTCGGTGGAAACTTTACAACAAGAGGCACTAACCCACAGTGCCATCAAATTCAGTTCATTTGAATGTAGTGCAATCCACAGAGACAACAACTTCCATGATGATTGATTGCAGAGAAGATTAAATAACACTTGTGTAAGACATATTAACATAAAGCATTGCGATACTGATTTTGAGATGCGCAGCTTCTGTCTATGCATGTTGACTATATTCAAAGGCATAAGTGTGTTATTTGCATCTATTATGCAGATCTACTGAAACGTGTTTTACAAAAGTCAAAGCAAAGTATTATTGTCCTTCATTACTTATGTAATTTAAAACTCATTTGATTAATTTCGAAGAAAAAAAAAACTGTCAATTAAAATAATAAGTAATTAATAATATGCATGATGCCTGATATTTAGAGTTTAGTTTTAGTTTATAACTTTAGGAAGTTTACTGAAACATAATCTGCTGCTTTATTATTGGTGCATTTGATCTCAAAGCTCTTTAGACTTTATGAAACACTGTTCTATTGGATTGTGTTGCTAAATAAAAAAATAAAAATAAATGTTAAATGCCGATTTGCTTTAAAAGGATAGTTGAAAATTGAGAATAAGCCCATGATTTACTCACCCGCAAGTCATCCTAGGTGTATATGACATTCTGCTTTCAGACAATCAGAGTTATATTAAAAAATATCCTGGCTAATCCAATCTTTATAATGGCAGCCCAAAATTTGAAGCCCAAGAAAGTGCATCCATCCATTATAAAAGTGCTCCACACGGTCCGGGGCAGTAGCGCGGGAAGGAGGGTGTTGCGGGGGCTGCAGCCCCCCTCGTTATAGCATCAGCCCCCCTGGTGGAGGGCTGTGGACTAAAATTATATTGTATTTAAAAACATTAAATGAAATAAAATAAATTAAACTAGACTGACAGAACATACTGTGTTTGATATGGGATTAAAATAATTAGCAGTGGACGATATAAACTAATGATAATTTATTATAATAATTGCTCAGGAACATCGGTCTTTCCTCACTTTCACGTCACCTCGCTCACTCTCATTTGGTCATGGTGGCTACCAAGCCTGCAGTGCCCCTCTCAGAAACTGAAGCTTTCGCGCCTCGATGACGTCATGATTGACAGCTGAGATTGACGTCTTCTCTGAGTGAAGTTGTCACTGAGGCACTAACAGACTTTTTTTCGGGATTTTTGCGAGCAGATTGAAGCTTTAGCTTTAATTTCTACATTTCCATAACTGTTTATTTCACAGCAACATAATTAATTGTTCTGCATCTGTGAGAGTGTGGGCGGGCTTTTGATCTCGCGACTGTACTTCCTGCTCTACTTCCTGCTCTCTACTGCGCAACTCCGGTCCCGAAATCGTTACTGCGCAGACTCGGTCCCAAGATGTCAGCGCCATGCAGGCCGCCTGAAAGCTTCAGATATGGCAAGCGCAAACGGATGATGTCGCGTCGTCCATATTTTTTTACGGTCTATGGTGGCTACCAATAAGCAGAAGAAACTTATTTTTGACTTTTTTTTAAGTAACGTTACTACTAACACAGTTAAGAAAAGTAAAATGAGGAATTCTTCTCAAATGTAAACAACAACGACGCTGACCTTGACACCGACACAAACTCTGTTCAGACATCCGCGAGGTTTGTGAGCTGGACGTTAACACGTAGGCTAACGTTACTCTCACCAGTCTGCTGAGGTCAGGACACAATGATATTTTACAAACATGTGATTATGAATCAATATCTCTCTAAATATGTGCACATGATGGACTAAGAGCCCTGCAGCTGCTGGATATTGTATGTAACCTATATGAACACAAATAAAAAGAATGCTTTATGAGTTATGATTAACCCTTTGTGCAGAGTGTGTCTGCGTATGATCCATGGGCGTCGTCGGAACCATTGTGTGTGTGTGTGTGTGTCGTGAGGACAAGACACACCCACTTTTTAAGACCAATGATATTGGACCCACTCACTTTTATCGTCTCTAATTCAACAAGTCTATTTACCTACCCCTAACCGAGAAACACTTATTATTAAACACGTTTGACTCTTTGACACGATTTCCACTTTTCTAATATTTTCTCCCTTTTTATTGAAAACAAATGCCTTTCCGATCTGATATGTGATAGGAAAGGGGAGTAGAGTGAGTTCGGCAGAAGAAGGATTTGAACCTCTGATCGATATGCGTCAAAACTTAATGTCATGCGTCTTACCCCTACTCTATAGCCAGGTTAAATAACTCAGTGATTTCCGTAATTTTGTCTGGCGCAATCAATCGTTTAGTAAACTTCCGTATATTTGTATGTCATGTTAATAGCATCTAACCTAACACCAGCAAAAAAAAAAAAATTAAATATTAAAACATTTAAAATATAAAAAATTAAAGATAAATATACATATTTAACACATTATAAAGCAAAATATACACTTTCCCAAAAAAAAAAAAGTACAAAATGTTACCTTTTAAAGTGGAAGACACTAGGGTGGTAACCTTAAACGGGGGGTGAAATGCTGTTTCATGCATACTGAGCTTTTTACAGTGTTAAAGACTTGGATTCCCATCCTAAACATAGACAAAGTTTCAAAAACTAATGTTGGACGTTTGATGGAGTATTTCTGTGTTAAAAATACTCCTTCCGGTTTCTCACAAGTTTCGGAGAGTTTTTTCGAGTATGGGTCGGCTTGACGTTAATAGAGCGGAAGGTCCTTGTATGGGCCGTACGGGCTCTACTCCCGGTAGGGTGCGCGCACGCGCGACTAGAGCGAGAGAGGAAATGCACGCTGTAAACACTCTCAGCTGCAGATCCAGTCGATCCAGGCGCCGCGCTCCACTTTATTGCTATGGGTGACATCGAGCAACTTCAACGCTTCAGCACAGCATTCCGGGAAGGCAGCGCTGCATTTGAACCGATTTTAACGCAGAAATGACAGGAAGCTTCACAACATCGCTTCAGTCGCGTCGCAAAAGTGGATTTCCACCGTTTACTGCTGTCAGGACTTCACCAAATCATACCAAAGAAGTGTGTTTTTGATGGAGCGGTCCCAGCGATAAAGGTCCGGTGAGTAAAACTGCTTCAAATGTCTCTGCTGTTGGCTATCGTCGCGTGAGTAAACATCAGTAAACGACACGATCGCGTGCTTCGTCATTCAAATGCGCTAACGGTTACTCCATTGTTGTTCTCTGTATAACGTTACACTAATCTGACGTGCAAAACCGCTTTGCTTGCTACTGCTAAGGTTTAGTCGCATACAATAGTCCATAAACCGAATCATGTCCTCATAAACTGTGAGTAAACACACACAAATGTTTACAGGCCACTAAATATAGTACATACCACAGAGACGGCATCCTGCTGTTGCTGTTTCTCCTGTTCAATTTATTTCAGCCTCCGAATGATTCTGGATCATATCTATTAGCTGAGCTGGATAGCGATGGGTTTCTCCACGCTTGAGGACGTCACAGCTTTGTGCGCATTCGTCATTCTTTAGCTCCGCCCACACGATACGCCTCCAGGCGCTCGGTTTTTTCCGGAAAGACTCGGTACAGCCTTTATTTCTTTTATAAATATAATAAAACTAAAGACTTTTCGGAGATATGAAGGATGCAATACTACTCCATAGGTACTCAAGATTGATATGAGATTGACTGAAACTGAGTGTTTCACCACCCCTTTAAGTACCTCTAAGTCAGGAGTAGGCAAGATGTCCTGCAGAGTTAGCTCCAACTCTACTAAGCCACCATAGTATAAAACTCATGGCTCCCAGCATGCATTGCAGCATTAAGTGTGCCACCATGGTTGAGATTCATATGCTAAATTCTGTGTGTGTCTAAACCAATTCTTCTGAAAGAAGAATGTCATTTACACCTAGGATGATTTGAGGGTGAGTAAATCATGGTGTAATTTTCATTTTTGGGTGAACTATCCTTTTAAAATGTGAAAAAAGTTGCTGCAATATGTGATAACGGCATGTGCTTGTGGATATATTTATAAATATTTTCACTTTTTCCTGTGTAATCATCGAAATGCATCTCTCTCTGAACAAAAGGGAGGTGCTATCATGTTATACATGGTATAAATCCTCACAACACAACACTGGCTTCATGCATACGTGTGCAACTCTTCATATGTGAGTATGTCGGTCATTTTCTTTTCCTTTTAAAAAATTGTCTTCAATTACATTGGAATATTTCTATTAATTACATGGAGAAGTATTCTTTACAATGAATAAAGTACATTTGATGTAGTTATTCGTTATAAACCAACACTAATTTCATAGCACAGTGTTTTAATGTTTCCTTTTCTTGTGTTGTGCTTTCTGTTATAACAAACTACAGTGTTTTACTGTTCCACACAGAAAAAAAAGGAAAACATGGCAGTGAACGGCTCTACTTACATTATATCCAATGGCACCAACTCTTCTGGTGTCCCATTTTTTGAGTGTGCAGACATCTTTGTAGGAATTTTTTTCACTGGGTTCTCCACATTTCTGAACGTTGTTTTCATGCTTCCTCTGAACTGCTGGATTCTGTGGCTGGCAGGAAGAACTGGAGGCGTTTCCTCAGATTTTGTCCTTTTGAATCAATCAGTTGCTGAGGTCATTGGCAACATCTCCGTCATTGTTTTTCTGTTCGGTGCGATCATTAATAAGAAAGTTGTTATTCTTATCTCCATTTACCTGTGTTGTACGTTAATTGTGGGTCGACCTCTCTTTCAAACCTATTTCTGTGTGGAGCGATACCTGGCTGTGGTCCATCCTCTGGTCTACCTAAAATACATGAAAGTCCCTCAAATAAAACTGTCATTTGTTGGGCTGGTTTGGCTGATAATCCTGATAATTGGATGGTTTGCTATGGATTCGTACCCTAGAATACCAACATTTTATATAGGAGTGATTATAGTAATGTTAGTTGTGTGTTCATCTTGCTCTGTCATGATTTTATGGGTTTTGAAGAGGCCCAAGCCTGGAGACGGAGGGAAAGATGGAGCATATCAACTGAAGAGAAAGGCTTTTGTAGCCGTCACAGTCATCTTGATCACACTGGTGTTTGGCTATGGGACAGTCTCATGTGTTATTGTACTGAGGGATCAACTTCCATATCACACTTATTGTTTAGTTCAAGGTTTATGTTGGTGCACCCTTTTGCCAAGTGCTGGAGTTCAACCTTACCTCTATCTGACAAAAATAGGCAAGTTGCCATGCTTCAAAAGCCATTAACTCTTTACTTAGAGATGTATGGTGTTTATACTGTATGCAGCATGTGATTTTAGATATCAGAATGACTGTAGAGACTCACTTTTCCATTACAGTAAAATATTAAACCAACATATTATCCCGACTTATGTGGTTAATTATTGTTGAGTGATGCTAAGTATCGTACAAAAGCAAAAAGCCATTTAATCAGATTTTAGAAATTAAGGGATCTATGGAAGCAGAAAAGACTATTTAAAGGACAACTCCGGTGAGAAATGAACCTAGGGGTGATTAACAGATGGTTACCGAGTAGATCGTTCTCTGGGATGCGTTTTCTTGAAAATCGAATGTAAAGAGTTTTATCTTTAAAAACAGATTAGCTTATAACGCTTGTCTATGGGGCACAGGGTAGACACAGGGTGGTAAAATTAAATCGCTAGTTAATACTGTTTTCCAAGATGGCGCATGTCCGTGAACGCATAATGCACTATGTCTATAAAGTATCTTCTTATTAAACTGTTTGTACACTTGCAAAGTTCTCAATGCTTCGGTTTGCATGTAGGGACCCTCATTATGCTACCGTGTTAGTGTGAGGCTATTTTGAGCCTTGTTAGTGGTATTAAGTAGTGATTTAATTTCACTTACTCTGTGCCCCATAGACTAGTGTTATAAGCTAATCTGTTTTTAAAGATAAAACTCTTTACATTCGATTTCCATGAAAACGCATCCCAGAGAACGATCTACTCGGGGACCATCTGTTAATCACCCCAGGTTCATTTCTCACCGGAGTTGTCCTTTAATAATTCATGCAAAAAACACGATGCACATGTGTAGACAATCTCTAACTTCATAGTTTCAGTTAACAGAAATTAACAGATCAAATTTTGCATGCCTCTGCTTAGCCCCATGACGAACTGCGGTCGAAAGTTGATGACGTAACACCAGGTGGGCCCGCCCTCAATTTGGTTTCATGCATGTGAAATTGTCTACACATGTGCATCGTGTTTTTTGCATGAATTATTAATGAATCTTTTCTGCTTCTATAGTTTCCAGCCTGAGCTGCAGGGCGAAATCAAATCTCTGGTAGTTCAGGCTGGGTTTACCCAGTCTAGTTTTATACAATATTGAGGGGTAGTATCAGTTGTGATCCTACAGAATAGACCAATTAATGTGTGTGTGTGTGTGTGTGTGTGTGTGTGTGTGTGTGTGTGTGTGTGTGTGTGTGTGTGTGTGTGTGTGTAGATTTCAGTATGATAGTTTATATTACCACACTTATTTGAATTAAAAGTATGTTTCAAATAAAATGTTACTCTGTTCAGTGGATTCATTTAAATCTCAGTGACTATCAAACACATTTTCTACTCACCTTTGTCAACATGAGGTCTACAGCTTTGGTGGAAACAGGGAGCTTTACTACAAGAGTCACAAACCGACAGTGCCTTCATTTGAATGTAGTGCAATTTACTGTGACAACAACTTCCATGATGATTGATTGCAGAAAAGATTAAATAACACAATTGTGAAAGACATATTAACATAAAGCATTGCGATACTGATTTTAAGATGTACAGCGTCTGTCTATGCATGTTGACTATATTCAAAGGGCATAAGAGTGTTATTTATGCAGATCTGAAACTTGTTTTAAAAAAGTCAAAGCAAAGTATTATTTTCCTTCATTACTTAAAAACTCACTTGATTCATTTTTTTAAAGAAAAAGATGAAGGTGGGAGGTGCTGTTAATGTGATTAATGAGTTAAAATACATGGTATAAATCCTCCCTTTGTCAACATGAGGTCTACAGGCTCGGTGGAAACTTTACAACAAGAGGCACAAACCCACAGTGCCATCAAATTCAGTTCATTTGAATGTAGTGCAATCCACAGAGACAACAACTTCCATGATGATTGATTGCAGAGAAGATTAAATAACACTTGTGTAAGACATATTAACATAAAGCATTGCGGTACTGATATTGAGATGCGCAGCTTCTGTCTATGAATGTTGACTATATTCAAAAGCCATAAGTGTGTTATTTGCATCTATTATGCAGATCTACTGAAACTTGTTTTACAAAAGTCAAAGCAAAGTATTATTGTCCTTCATTATGTAATTTAAAACTCATTTGATTAATTTCTAAGAAAAAAATCTGTCAATTAAAATAATAAGTAATTAATAATATGCATGATGCCTGATATTTAGAGTTTAGTTTTAGTTTATAACTTTAGGAAGTTTACTGAACCATAATCTGCTGCTTTATTATTGGTGCATTTGATCTCAAAGCTCTTTAGACTTTATGAAATATATTCAAAGGGCATAAGAGTGTTTTTTGCATCTATGATGCAGATCTACTGAAACTTGTTTTAAAAAAGTCAAAGCCAAATATTATTTTCCTTCATTACTTAAAAACTCACTTGATTCATTTTTTAAGAAAAAGATGAAGGTGGGAGGTGCTGGTAATGTGATTAATGAGTTAAACTACATGGTATAAATCCTCACAACACAACACTGGCTTCATGGATACGTGTGCAACTCTTCATATGTGAGTATGTCGGTCAATTTCTTTTCCTTTTGAAAAATTAAATGTCTTTAATTACATTGGAATATTTTGGAGAAGTATTATTTACAGTGAACCAACACTATTTCATAGCACAGTGTATTGATGTTCCCCTTTCTTGTGTTGTGCTTTCTGTTATAACAAAGTACAGTATTTTTCTGTTGTTCCATACAGAAAAGAAAGGAAAACATGGCAGTGAACGACGCAACTGACATTATATCAAATGTCACCTTTTGAAGAGCTTTAATGAAGTTTTAAGCGCTTCACCCAACGGTATATCAGTACGCCCTTAGCAATGTAACAATTATGTTTGTTCTCATTGCTATTGTTCATTGAAGCTGTATGATCTAAAGATAGTTTGGCATAAAGAGTTCATTATGAGCCAAAAACTCCAATTGAAAGTTTTTTGAGTGTTAGTTTTCCAGAAAGTTCTGCTCTGTTATTAGGGCCCAAGCCCTGAAAGGGCGAAGAGCCCTATTGTTCTTCTAAGGATTATTATTATTATTATTATTATCTTTTCGCCTTTTGGGCATTTTTGGGGCCCTTCCCATGCTCGAAAACTCTTGAAACTTTGCACACGCATCGGAATGCGCGGCCAACAGGGTCTGGCAGAGGCCTTTGACCCGGGCGTGGCAGGGGGGCTCAACAGCGCCCCCTTGAAAAACTGGGTCTATATATTAAACACACTTTCACGTACATGTATGAAACTCGGTATACTTATAGATCTCATTGGGCCAAACAACTTCCGCACTCATAGTCATAAGCTTCGCCCAACAGGAAGTGAGCTATTATGGGTTGTTCGGAAAACGCATGCTCTGGAATTTGCGATACTCCTCCTAGACGATTCACCCGATCAGCACCAAACTCGGTCAGCCTGAAGTCAACACACTGAGGATGCTAAATTGCGAGCAACTTTTTGAAACCTCAAACGGTTTGGCCGTGGCGAAGAGACGAATTTATGGCGAGAAAAGGGAAACAGGAAGTGTGTTATAACTTTTGCATACATTAATTCATTTTGATGAAACTTCAGGTGTGTGTTCGTTGTAAGAGGCCGATCACATGGATATGACTTTTGTGAGTCAAAGTTATAGCGCCACCAATTGGCAGCAGGAAGTGTGTCACTTTTGTCCAAAGTGGGGGGGTTAGTTATATCTGCAGTCACCAAACTCGGTATATATATTGTACATTTCGAGCCGGACAACTTTCTAATTTACAGTCATTAGCTCTGACCAACAGGAAGTCAGATAATTTGGTTGGAAGATAACAAGAAGTCGAAAGCGAGCTCTGAGTTTTTCCCTTGTCCTCAAAAGCGATTCATTCAATCTCCTCCAAACTCGGACAACATGAAGTAAATATACAGAAGATGCTAAAATGCAAACGGTTATTGGATATCTCAAACGGTTTTCCCGTAGCAAAAGGCTAAAAAACACAAAATAGGGACACACGTGCCTGGTTCATAAATAAGGCTATACTCCCACCTGCTGGTTATTCTATATATCACACTGTTGTTTTTTTTTTGTTTTTTTTTCAACACATGCTCTCCCTTAAATGTCCAGTAGAGGGCAATATTGTATAAGTTTTCAAGCAAAAAACCTTGCCTCTGTGTGTGTGTGTGTGAATGGTTTTCTAGCCTGCTGGGGACTTAAACCTGAATGCACACAGACTCATTGGGACTTCCCAATGGGTACAAAAGCTTATAAATCAGACAGAATGAGTTCTTTTGAAGAAAGTTTTGTGTGATGGGTAGGTTTAGGGGCAGGAGCAGTGTAGGATGACAGAATATATGGTTTGTACAGCATAAAAACCATTACATCTATGAGTCCCCAGAAAGATAGTGAACCAGACATGAGTGTGTGTGTGTATGTGTGTGTGTTTGTGGGTGGGTGTGTGTGTGTTGTGGATGGGGGATGGGGGATGGGCTTAACTGATATGAGTTGCCTGCAGCATACTTCAGCATTACTACTGTGTGTGTGTGTTCGTGTGTGCGTGTGTGCGTGTGTGCGTGCGTGCGTGCGTGTGTGTGTGTTCTTTTTTCTAGCCTGGTGGGGACTTCAACCTGAATGCACACAGACTCATGGGGACACGTGTCACTGACCCTAAATGTCCAGTAGAGGGCAATATTGTATAAGTTTTCAAGCAAAAAACCTTGCCTCTGTGTGTGTGTGAATGGTTTTCTAGCCTGGTGGGGACTTCAACCTGAATGCACACAGACTCATGGGGACTTCCCAATGGGTACAAAAGCTTATAAATCAGACAGAATGAGTTACTTTGAAAATGTGAAAATGCAGAAAGTTTTGTGATGGGTAGGTGTAGGGGTAGGAGCAGTGTAGGAGGACAGAATATATGGTTTGTACAGCATAAAAACCATTACGTCTATGGTGAGTCCCCAGAAAAAGATAGTGAACCAGATATGAGTGTGTGTGTGTGTGTGTGTGTGTGTGTGTGTGTGTGTGTGTGTGAGGGGCAGGGGTGGGGGGGTGAAGGGGGGTGTTGTGGATGGGGGGATGGGCTGAGCTGATTTGAGTTGCCTGCAGCATACTTCAGCATTACTACTGTGTCTGTGTGTGTGTGTGTGTGTGTGTGTGTGTGTGTGTGTGTGTGTGTGTGTGTGCGCGTGCGTGTGTGTGTGTGTTCTTTTTTCTAGCCTGGTGGGGACTTCAACCTGAATGCACACAAACTCATAGGGACACGTGTCACTGATTTCTACAGTGTGTGTGTGTGTGTGTGTGTGTGTGTGTGTGTGTGTGTGTGTGTGTGTGTGTGTGTGCGCGTGTGTTCTTTTTTCTAGCCTGGTGGGGACCTCAACCTGAATGCACACAGACTCATGGGGACACGTGTCACTGATTTCTATAGTGTGTGTGTGTGTGTGTGTGTGTGTGTGTGTGTGTGTGTGTGTGTGTGTGTGTGTGTGTGTGTGCGTGCGTGCGTGCGTTCTTTTTTCTAGCCTGGTGGGGACTTCAACCTGAATGCACACAGACTCATGGGGACACGTGTCACTGATTTCTACAGTGTGTGTGTGTGTGTGTGTGTGTGTGTGTGTGTGTGTGTGTGTGTGTGTGTGTGTGTGTGTGTGTGTGTGTGTGTGAGCCACTCTTCTGTCTAAAAAGATTACCTCTCAATGCTGTGCTTTGGCCTGCATTAAAGGATAAAACATTTTATTCTGGGTTTGAATAAAAAAAATGAATGTATAAAACCAGTTTATTTGTAGGGCATTGACAATATTGTTTTATATAATTAGTTAAATAATTGTGTTAATACAAATAATTATTAATAAAAAATATAAATATAAAAAAAATTACTAACAAAAGAAAAAAACACATTTAATTGTCTTTAAAAAAAAAAGTAGTGTGTGTAACTTAAAAAATGAGAAGATTAATGCCTTATGTTTAAATATAAATATAGAATAACTAAATATAGAATAACCAGAAGGTGGGAGTGTAGCCTTATTTAGTAACCAGGTTGGATATGTCCTAGGGAACACTGTTTTGAAGATAAAACTATTGTTGTTATTGCAAAACAGTGTTTTCAGACAGTGAAATAAAAACAATGTTCGCTCACTGTTTAGATTTTGTGTCTGTCATTCCCCTTCCCCCTCACTCTCCCTCTCTCAGGATCACTCTGTGTGTGTGTGTGTGTGTGTGTGGAGGGGGTCTCTCTCACTCTGTGTGTGTGTGTGTGTGTGTGTGTGTGTGTGTGTGTGTGTGTGTGTGTGTGTGTGTGAGAGAGAGTGTGTGAATGACCAGTCAAGCAAAAAACCTTGCCTCTGTGTGTGTGTGTGTGTGAATGGTTTTCTAGCCTGGTGGGGACTTCAACCTGAATGCACACAGACTCATGGGGACATGTGTCATTGATTTCTACAGTGTGTGTGTGGGGGGGGGGGGGGGGGGGGGGGGATTGTGGATGGGGGATGGTAAATGGGCTTAACTGATAAGAGTTGCCTGCAGCATACTTCAGCATTACTACTGTGTGTGTGTGTGTGTGTGTGTGTGTGTGTGTGTGTGTGTGTGTGTGTGTGTGTGTGTGTGTGTGTGTGTGTGTGTTCTTTTTTCTAGCCTGGTGGGGACTTCAACCTGAATGCACACAGACTCATTGGGACACGTGTCACTGGTTTCTACAGTGTGTGTGTGTGTGTGTGTGTGTGTGTGTGTGGGGGGGGGGGGGATTGTGGATGGGGGATGGTAAATGGGCTTAACTGATAAGAGTTGCCTGCAGCATACTTCAGCATTACTACTGTGTGTGTGTGTGTGTGTGTGTGTGTGTGTGTGTGTGTGTGTGTGTGTGTTCTTTTTTCTAGCCTGGTGGGGACTTCAACCTGAATGCACACAGACTCATTGGGACACGTGTCACTGGTTTCTACAGTGTGTGTGTGTGTGTGTGTGTGTGTGTGTGTGAGAGAGAGCCACTCTTCTGTCTAAAAAGATTACCTCTCAATGCTGTGCTTTGGCCTGCAGTAAAGGATTAAACATATTATTCTGGGTTTGAATAAAAAAATTCATGTATAAAACCAGTTTATTTGTTGGGCATTGACAATATTGTTTTATATAATTAGTTAAATAATTGTGTTAATACAAATAATTATTAATAAAAAAATATAAATATAAAAAAAAATTACTAAAAAAAGAAAAAAACACATTTAATTGTCTTTAATCTTCTCATTTTTACAACTTTTTTTCCCTTTTCTTTTTAATGCCTTTTGTTTAAGGACAAACATGAGAACCAATGAGCTACCGGCATATAGAATAACCAGAAGGTGGAAGTGTAGCCTTATTTAGTAACCAGGTTGGATATGTCCTAGGGAACACTGTTTTGAAGATAAAACTATTGTTGTTATTGCAAAACAGTGTTTTCAGACAGTGAAATAAAAACAATGTTCTCTCACTGTTTAGATTTTGTGTCTGTCATTCCCCCCCTTCCCCCCCCTTCTCTCTCAGGATCACTCTGTGTGTGTGTGTGTGTGTGTGTGTGTGTGTGTGGAGGGGGTCTCTCTCACTCTGTGTATGTCGCCTTGTTTCTTGTTTTTCATAATTTAACTCTTTCATATCATAGGCTATCAGCAATATCTATCACTTTATTGTGAAAAATAAGTTTAAAAAATGTATTATATATATATAACACTGGTCTTCTAAACTTACAATATTTTGAGCTGCAAAAAATACATTTGCACATAATTGAAAGTGATATCCTAATACTTTTAATTGTTTTCTATAACATGGGCTTTAAAGAAGGTCATGTGCTGTGTTTGCAAAGATCACGTATGACACCTCTTTAAACTAATTATTTATTGATTAAAATTCAAATGGATAAAAAAATATAATTTCACATGATCTTATAAAAGTGGCTGTTTATAATAAACTTCTATAAATTGTATGCACGCATATTACTCTTACCTGACACTGATATTAAAATCATTGTTGCGGTCTCTGTGATTTGGCTTAATTTATTTTTAAGAGAAGTGTAAGGATAATACAACTTCAGCATTTGGACAGTATTCTGCACTCATTTTGAAATTGACATTAGACATCATCTGACATAAAATTAATGAATAAAATGTAATTGATCTCATAGATGTGAGTGTTGTGGTTCCTGGTCATAGCAGCACCAGTTGCTGCAGTTAATGAGGTGAATTCAAATGACTTTGACATAGTCCCTTTATTTATTTTTTCCCATATTAAATGCCTATTGCCTGCTGTGCACAGTTAAGCTGATGCCACCGGGGTGGCGGTGCCCCCGGCTTGGGCCCGTCATCGCTGCTCGCAGCTTTAAGTATTACAATACATTCACCAAACTCGGTATATATATTGTACATTTCGAGCCGGACAACTTTCTAATTTACAGTCATTAGCTCTGACCAACAGGAAGTCAGATAATTTGGTTGGAAGATAACAAGAAGTCGAAAGCGAGCTCTGAGTTTTTACCTTCTCCTCAAAAGCGATTCATTCAATCTCCTCCAAACTCGGACAACATGAAGTAAATATACAGAAGATGCTAAAATGCGAACGGTTATTGGATATCTCAAACGGTGTTCCCTTAGCAAAAGCCTAAAAAACACAAAATAATGACACACGTGCCTGGTTCATAAATAAGGCTATACTCCCACCTGCTGGTTATTCTATAGATCACACTGTTGTTTTTTTTTGTTTTTTTTCAACACTTATGCTCTCCCTTAAATGACCAGTAGAGGGCAATATTGTATAAGCTTTCAAGCAAAAAACCTTGCCTCTGTGTGTGTGTGACAATGGTTTTCTAGGCTGGTGGGGACTTAAACCTGAATGCACACAGACTCATGGGGACTTCCCAATGGGTACAAAAGCTTATAAATCAAGTTTTGTGTGATGGGTAGGTTTTGGGGCAGGGGCAGTGTAGGAGGACAGAATATATGGTTTGTACAGCATAAAAACCATTACGTCTATGAGTCCCCAGAAAGATAGTGAACCAGACCTGACTGTGTGTGTATGTGTGTGTGTTTGTGGGTAGGTGTGTGTGTTGTGGATGGGGGATGGTGGATGGGCTTAACTGATAAGTGTTGCCTGCAGCATACTTCAGCATTACTACTGTGTGTGTGTGTGCGTGTGTGTGTGTGTTCTTTTTGCTAGCCTGGTGGGGACTTCAACCTGAATGCACACAGACTCATGGGGACACGTGTCACTGATTTCTACAGTGTGTGTGTGTGTGTGTGTGTGTGTGCGCGTGTGTGTGTGTGTGTGTGTGTGTGTGTGTGTGTGTGTGTGTGTGTGTGTGTGTGTGTGTGTGTGTGTGTGTGTGTGTGTGTGTGGAGGGGGTCTCTCTCACTCTGTGTGTGTGTGTGTGTGTGTGTGTGTGTGTGTGGAGGGGGTCTCTCTCACTCTGTGTGTGTCGCCTTGTCTCTTGTTTTTTCATAATTTAACCCTTTCATATCATAATTGCTATCAGCAATATCTATCACTTTATTGTGAAAAATAAGTTTAAAAAAATGTATTATATATATATATATAAAATACTGGTCTTCTGAACTTACAATATTTTGAGCTGCAAAAAATAAATTTGCACATAATTGAAAGTGATATCCTAATACTTTTAATTGTTTTCTATAACATGGGCTTTAAAGAAGGTCATGTGCTGTGTTTGCAAAGATCATGTATGACACCTCTTTAAACTAATTATTTATTGATAGAATTCAAATGGATTAAAAAATTAAATTTCACATGATCTTATAAAAGTGGCTGTTTATTATAAACTTCCATAAATTATATGCACGCATATTACTCTTACCTGACACTGATATTAAAATCATTGTTACGGTCTCTGTGATTTGGCTTAATTTATTTTTAAGAGAAGTGTAAGGATAATACAACTTCAGCATTTGGACAGTATTCTGCACTCATTTTGAAATTGACATTTGACATCATCTGACATAAAATTAATGAATAAAATGTAATTGATCTCAGAGATGTGAGTGTTGTGGTTCCTGGTCATAGCAGCACCAGTTGCTGCAGTTAATGAGGTGAATTCAAATGACTTAGACATAGTCCCATTATTTATTTTTCCCATATTAAATGCCTATTGGCCTGCTGCGCACAGTTAAGCTGATGCCACCGGGGTGGCGGTGCCACCGGCTTGGGCCCGTCATCGCTGCTCGCAGCTTTAATTATTAATTGGTTTCCTAAAGCAGTTTAGCCACAGTTCTTCTGTGCATTCTGTTGTTATTGTTCATTATCTCGAATACTGTAGTAAATTTGTTTTACTTATGTACAATTTTATCTTTCAGAAAACCTGAGAAAATATGGCAGTAAATGACACTATTGAGTTTTTCTCTAAATGCAGCTCCCAGTCTGAAAGCAACTGTTCTGGTGTTTTTCTGGTGAGTGTTTTTGACTCCTATCCAGGAAATATTTTCATTGCCTTGTGCACATTTCTGAATGTTGTTTTCATTCTTCCTCTGAACTGCTGGATTCTGTGGCTGGCAAGAAGATCAGGTGAGGCATCTTCAGACTTTGTCATTTTGAATCAATCTGTTGTGTAAGGGGTGGACTTACCATAACAGCTGAAGAAAGAGAAGGAAATCAAACCTCTTGCTTGTTGCAATCCCAATATTTGCTGAAAAGACACTCCCATCCTGGAGATCACGTCGGGGTCACCACTTTGTAAGGTCCATCCGTTAGCCCAAGGACAGAATCTAACGGCCTGGTCGAAGGACTTCTGCGTGTAAGACTTTTCAGCATTTCTGTTAAAAGCACTTAATTTATTCATCTCGAATTTTAAATCTGACTCCATTAATCATTTTGATCTGACTCCAATTGTATGTGGTTTCATTAAATTTGTTACATTTGTATCTTAACAGCTGATGATTATTTTAGTTGTGATTTAATTTAGATCGTTGTTTTCCTGAGTATCTCTGATTCTCAATTCTTTGTTCATCAAGGGACCTGATATCGCTGAGAGACTAAATGTTCGTGAAATTAATTACATTAGCTCACGGACACAAACTGGCCAGTTCTGATATTAGTCAGAGGATTGCAGAGTGAATATTTTACCTTTATGTGGTTGCACATGCTCACTCAACAAAAAGCGTAATGGGAATAATAATCACAGGAACTGCAACTTGCTAATACAGTGATAGTCAGAAATTAGATTATCTCTAATGCTGGGCTCCATGCTCCAGTCATTGAGTCCTACAGTTTGATCTCTCCCGGGTTTTGGCACCATCCGTAAGGGTGGATTGCCTACAGTGGTTCAAACATTATCAGCAAGATGGTAGAAAACTGTACATTTCTTGTCTTTTCCACCCGCTGCAACTTATACAAACGACGGAAATAAGAGCAGTTACAATAGCAAAATATGTGGGAGAGCAGCGTTGCTTTAATGTGACTATATTGTATTGCAATAGGTAGCACTTAAAAGTCAATAACAAATCAAAACTAGTTAGCAAATAATTTGTAATTGAAAGAATTTAATGACAAAATCTGGTTATGGATACACTTACATTTACATTTACATTTAATCATTTAGCAGACGCTTTTATCCAAAGCGACTTACAAAAAAGGGGAGAGTAATAGAAGCAACGGAACAGACAAGGCCAAAAACCTGTAAGAGCTGTAAGAAATCTCAATTAATTAGCACAATACACAACATTTTTTTTTTTTTGCAACTTAAAATAGTTAGAAAATAGATGTGTGAGATGATAAAAACGTATACCATTAATCATACCCAGAATGTATAGAATATTACCTGAGAGAGAGAGAGAGAGAGAGAGAGAGAGAGAGAGAGAGAGAGAGAGAGAGAGAGAGAGAGTATTTCAAATGTATCTATTCCTTTACCATGTGACTGAACCCCTAATGTGAGACTTTCAAACTGACCAATCAGACTAAACTTCCCCCACTGTACTACAGGCACCCATTTGGCCTACAGGCCTTCAAAATCTCTTTGTCTTTAGGAATCCCAAATGGCCCTGCTGATAAGAGAGAGGGGGTGGCAACAGTAAAACAAATGTCTGTGTTCAATTTCAAATATCAAATATCTTTATTTTCAATTCTTTACGTTGCTGAGGTCATTGGCGACACCAGAATCTTTTTTTTTTTATTAGGTGCTGTCCTTAAAGGAAGTGTATGTATGATTGTGGAGGGCGGAGCTTCAGGCCAAAACACAACATGTCAACATCAACATCAGCTGAGGGCTGCAACAACAACACTTAAATGACAATATCCTGGCCGGACTACTGTTGTCAGTGAGATAAGTATTTGAAATTAACATGATTTCTTAATATCTAGTGACATATCAGGGCCATTTTATGATAAATTGAAATACATTTCTTACATACAGTTCCTTTAAGAAATAAGGACAAAATAATATTTGAAGAATTCTATTTAAAGGACTTATTTCACATCAGACAAAGCATTACAAAAACACCACTGAAGGCCATAAGAGAGGCGTCCCATTTTATTACCATATTATCTTCTTTTAACGCCTATTATTTTGGATATTTCAATTTTTTTAACAATAGAGGTAGACAGAAAATGGTAAGGAGAGCTGATGGTTGCACAAAACTCAGAGCTTATGTCTTACATCTGAGAGCTATATAAACATGTTTGATGCATGAAAACTTGCTGAACACAACAAATCATCCATAAGGCAAAGTCAGCATCCAGACCAGTGTATCTGTGCTTCACTTAGGCTGGGTTGCGGTAGATCGCTGGACGTTCAACACAAATCAAGCTATTCATAAAGGGACATCCAACTATGTAGCTTTCTAAAAAGAACATAATGAACATAATGTGTAGATATTTAAGAGCAAAACCAACCAGTGTGCAGACAAAAAGTCTGACGGTCAAAAGTTCTAAGACAGACAGGCTGACTGCAAAGATTTCTGAGGCTGCCAAACTTTCCCCATTTCACTTGTCACTTGTGCCCCGCCAGAGGACCCAGTGTGGATTGGCAGGATGATAAAGATCTGGAATGCTGAGACAGAAAGTCACAGCATTCCAGCTGTGCACGCGCGACCAGAGCAAGAGAGCAAATGCACACCGCCCATAAACGCTGCACTCACTGCTGTCTCAGGACTTCACCAAATCAACAATGTTCCCAAAGAAGTGTGTTTTTGATGGAGCGGTCCCAACGATAAAGGTTCACAGTCGTGCTCTGGAAGCAGATGGTGAGTAAAACTGCTTCAAATGTCTGTTGTTGGCTATCGTCGCGTAAGTAAACATCAGTAAACAACACGATCGTATCACGTTAGTTAATTTATCAATGGAGCATGCGATATATGGTGTGTGTTTAAATACATTTGTTTAGCTGACCACTATAGGTGTCAGTTTGTTTATTGTAAAACCACCCAAACATAAACCTAGGGGACGTTCACACAAAACGTACTTTCTTCATTCAAATGTGCTATGGTCCATGGAGGCTTAAGCTTTAAATACAGAAACTCAAATGAACACATGCTGTTAAAATGCTGCTTTTCGTTCCATATTTGCATATTTCCTTTCAGAATTCATACAAATGCAAATATGTGACATGGGATGAAACTAATATGAGAGGATCTGCAGGAATGAGAACAACTCAACAGATGGTTATCTGTCCGCTTATCATCAGGTCAGTGTAAGTTATTGTTTGCATTTGTCATTGTCACAACAGAGAAATATTGATGTTGTTGTGTTTGTATAGTTTTCAAATGTATTTCCATCATTGTTGTTCTTCACGTTCTTTAGACACTTGACTTCTTGAAGAGAAACATGAACAGCACTGTCTCCAAGAATCAAACATCTTCTTTTGAGTTGGACTGCATAAACTCCAGCCCAGGGTATTCAGTTCAGCTTTCTGTAACAGCACTGGACTTCATTGTCCTCCTGCCCATCCATATCTGGGTCCTCTGGCTGGGCACAAATAATATTAGAATAAGGGGACGCCTGGCAGCCTCAGAAATCTTTACAATGAACCTATCTGCAATTGGGTTTTTCGAGATAGTATTCTACACTTTAGATTTGATTGCTTTTACTTTTAACTTTCAAGAAATAATCCTCCTTGCTATGTTATTTTCTGGAATCTATATGGTTGGATGTCCCTTTATGAATAGCTTGATTTGTGTTGAACGCTATGTGGCCGTGGCTCATCCAGCGATCTACTGCAACCCAGCCTTTGTGAAGCACAGATACATCGGTGCTGGACTCGTCTGGATGCTGATTTTGGCTTATGGAGTAGTAGCTGTTTCCATCTATCCACGACACATGGTTGAGGTCTACATATTGTCCCTTACAATCAGTCTCTCTGTAATCGTTGCTTGTAGTCTAGGAGTGCTCAAGATCCTGTTGAGACCAAGTCCTGGTGAAACACAGAAAGAAGGGATGCACCGTCAGAAGAAGAGGGCATTTGTAATTATCACTGGTATTTTAGTTTGCATATCTGTTCCATGTGGCCTGGATATATTAATTATCAACATTAGTAATAACATTAGTAATGATGCTTTCTGTGTGCTGCTGAGCATCAATATGTGGTTATTGCAACAAGGTAGTATTATACAGCCTCTTCTCTATCTGTCCAAGCATGGGATGTTTTCATGCATCCAAAAGGTTCTTATTAAAACAGCACAAAATGTTGAAGCCACGTCTTCATAAATAGCGCAGCCATGCAGAGCGGCTCTCAGAGATTCAAGGTCAGTTCAGGGTTGGGTTTTGTAATCCTCTCTCCTTATCAGTTATCTATCAAGACCGCTTTACTAGTATTGTTAAAAAAAGTCCAATAAACAAATAAGAATTTGTTAAATTAATTGTATAAGAATTAAGTAGATCAAGAGAACAAAGGCCATTTAACAAATGGAGGATAATAACATGTTACTGTAAAACGTATAAAAATATTAAGAATTATTTTGTTGTGTGCATGTAAATTAACTGCTTATTATGTGTACTGCTTATGATTATGTTAATAATAAAGATATGCTATAATAAATCTACATTTATTTTGAATCCTTCTTTTAGAATTATGGAGTTCAAGTGTGTAGCGCTGAAACCCTTTTATAATTGAGCTAAGCTTTCCTGTAGCTCAACCAGTAGAGCGTGGCTCTAGCAAGTGCCATGGGTTCATTTCCCAGGGAAAGCAAGAATTGACAAAAATGTAAAAATGTGCACCCTAAAATGCAATATTAGTCGCTTTTGATAAAAGCGTCTGCCAAATGCATAAATATAAATATATATAATTGAAAGGTTTTCAAAGCTTTTTCAAAGACATTTTGCTTTAAAAGCGATCAGGCAGACCGAAACGTAAGTCGTAGGGACTTGAAACTTTGACGGACGGTAGTACAGCCTGATCAGAGCCATAGAAAAAGAGAGTTGCGACACTTTGATCTCACCACCCAGGAGCGTAGCAGAAGATCCCGGACCCTATGCATTGGCAGTCCTAGGCCCACATGTTCCCAAAATAAAATAGGCAGCGTCTTTTTGCACTAAGCGAAAATAGCATATTTTCTTAGCGATAATTGCTAATTACAATAAGTGCAAATGGTGATAGATGCTATTTACAAAGTGAAATAGCTTTACTGAGTGAAAATAGATTATATTTACACCATATAAAAGTAGTGTCAGAGACACGCCATGCTCCAACGTCACCAACTCACAGCGCATACCCTCTCCTGAGTTTTAATCACGTACACCTGCAGCCCATCATCACCCCAATTACCACCAGCACAAAAGACACACTCACAGTCACAGTCACTGTCCGGTCTCGTCTAGAGAAGGTACTAACTGCCTCTGTTTTACCTCAAGGACTCCCTCGAAGATATCTGCTTATCTCCAGTGTCTCTTGTCAAGTCTCCTAGTGTTTCAACGTCCAGTGTGTGTGTGTCCCTCGTACTCCAGCGAACTCTCCAGCGATCTCTCCAGCAATTCCCCTCATCACCAAAAGACTTCCCAGTTCACCCCAGCACTTGTTCACCTGCACTTCACCCCGTTTGACTCTCTGGTGCTCAATAAACTCTGCTAACTAACATCTATTGTCTCCGCGGTTCAGGATCCCGGAATATGGACAGCACGAAGGGACCTCAGGCGCTTCTGACTCCATAACACGAGATGGCGGTGTTGGGACATGTGGCGGGAGCGTAGAACGCCCTGGTGGTTGATGTACGCTACAATGGCCGTGTTATCCGACCTGACTAGTACGTGTTGACCCCTCAGCAACGCTAGGAAGCGGTGCAGGGCGAACCGTACTGCCAGCAACTCGAGGCAATTGACATGCAGGCGGCGCTGGCTCTTTGTCCAGGAGCCCGCGGCAGCATGTCCATTGCACATGGCACCCCAACCCATAGTGGAAGCATCTGTTGACACAATAACATGCCTGGAAACTCGTTCTAAGGGCACACCTGCCCGTAGAAAGCTGAGGTTCGACCACTGGGTGAGTGTCTGTCTGCAGGCCCGAGTCACTGGGAACCGGAGCGTGCCAGACTGCCATACCCATCTCGGGACTCGATTGTGAAGCCAGTGCTGAAGCGGTCTCATATGAAGCAATCCGAGTGGCGTCACCGCGGCTGCGGATGCCATATGCCCCAGGAGCCTCTGAAACAATGTCAGTCGAACCGCACTCTTGCTCTCTATCTGAGAAAAGAGATCCTCTGCACGGGGCAGAGTTTGCTCTTCTCCCAGTTGACCCGAAGGCTCAGACCGGCTAAGTGATGGAGAACCAGGTCTCTGTGTTCGCACACCCGCTCCCGAAAGTGGCCCAGAATGAGCCAGTTATCGAGATAGTTCAGGACGCGAACCCCTTGCTGCCTGAGTGGCCGCAAGGGGTTCCTCTCTGCCTGAGTGGCTCCTCGACAATCTTCGTGAAGACACGAGGGGACAGAGCTAGCCCAAATGGGAGTACAGCATACTGATATGCCCGCCCATCGAACGCAAACCGCAGGAACGGTCTGTGTCACGGAAGGATGGACACATGGAAGTACGTCTCCTTCAGGTCGATCGCTGCAAACCAATCGCATGGACGAACGGATTCAAAAAGGCGTTTTGCAGTCAACATCCTGAACGAAAGCCTGTAAAGGGATCGGTTCAGGACGCGAAGGTCCAGGATTTGCCGTAACCCACCGTATTTCTTCGGTACAATGAAGTAAGGGCTGTAGAAGCCGGACTTCATCTCGGCTGGAGGGACGAGCTCGATCGCGCCCTTCGCCAGTAGGGTAGCGATCTCCGCATGCATGACAGGGGCATTGGGCCCCACCATGGTGAACCGGACACCCCGGAAGCGGGGAGGAGCTCGCGCGAACTGAATCGCGTAGCCGAGCCTCGGAGTCCTCTCTGGACTCGGGGCAGGAGTCGGAGTCCTCTCTGGACTCGGGGCAGGAGTCGGAGTCCTCTCTGGACTCGGGGCAGGAGGCGGGGTACTCTCTGGACTCGGGGCAGGAGGCGGGGCACTCTCTGGACTTTGGTCAGTGGCTGGAGGTTCTGGAAGATCTGCTGAGACTACACAAGGCTCTGGAAGGTCTGCTGAGATGACACCAGCCTCTGGAAGGTCCGCTGAGACGACAGGAGGCTCTGGAAGGTCCGCTGAGACGACACGAGGCTCTGGACGGTCTGCTCAGACGACACGAGGCTCCGGAAGGTCTGCTGAGACGACACAATGCTCTGGAAGGTCTGCTGAGACGACACTAGGCTCTGGAAGGTCTGCTGAGACGACACAATGCTCTGGAAGGTCTGCTGAGACGACACCAGGCTCTGGAAGGTCTGCTGAGACGATATGAGGCTCAGCGGCCATCTTGTCAGAGGACACCGGCTCATCTGTGATCTTGTCCAATGACACTGGTTCGACGGCCATCTTGTTCAAAGACAGGCTCGGCGGCCATCTTGTCCAAAGACAGGCTCAGCGGCCATCTTGTCCAAAGATGTAGTGGAAATGTCATGATCCTCCTCCATGACACCCACTGTGAATGCGGAACCGCTTACCTGAAGGGCATAATCAAGGAACTCACTCAGGGACTCTCGAGGACCATCACAGACGAGTTCGCTTTGTAACTGTTTGTTGAATCCATGGCAAAAAAAGTCAATCAACATAAAGTCCGGGAGGTTGATGAAGTTTGCAATGTTCAGAAAGTCTATGATGCAGTGGCGGCTGGTGATATTTTTTTGGGGGGGGGGCGCGGGGTTTTTTTTTGGGGGGGGGGGGGGGATTTACCTATATTTAAGAATAATTGCGTATATTTAAGTATAATTATGTTAATTTAAGTATAATTTACTTATAAATTATACATAATAATAATAATAATAAGTATATAAGTATATATAAGTATAATTACTTATAAATTATTTTACTTATTTATAAATCAAATAAGTAAAATAAATACAAAGCAGTACCAAGAAGCATGTTGACTAAATTCAAGCATTAAAGAGAAAACAGTGTCTGCACTTTTTATCTTTTTACATATTTATTTCCCATATATAATTGAACAAGGAAAGGAAAAAACAAAAGTAGCAACAACAGACTGGCATGTTGACTACTTGAACATAAATTTGGCTCTCCTTTCTTTCTGGCCAGTAAATTTCTCAATTACTCTCTGATTAAAGTCAGTCATCTCAGTGACAAGTCTCTTTTCCATGGAGAGCAATGCAAAGTGCATTCAGCCTCTCCTGGGTCATGGTGTTTCTGAGAAAAGTTTTTATTCTTTTCAAGGTCGAAAAACACCTCTCACTCACTTTGAAATAAGAGACAGTGAAAGCAAAAAAAGGGCAATGCTACCGTCACATCCAGTCAGCCACCTCCTTTTCTCATAACGAGAGCAGGTGAAGCTCCGAGTGTAACGTTAGCTTCGTCCTCTGTCACTGGACTGCTGCTGAATTTGTAAATCGGGCTGGTCCGGTCCGAGATCCTTAATTCTTATTTTTTCTTCCAGCGAACGCCTTGTGAAAGGATTTTTTTGTAAATCAATCACAGAATTTAGTTTGACTGCTGCCATCTCTACGAATGTTTAGGCGGGCGGGGTCGGAGTGACGTTGTCACCAACGCTCTCTCGCAAGTATAGAGGCTTGTTCGACTTCACCTAGCGATGCGCAGACCGATCGGCGGCTGACTTAAAGCAGTGCATGCCGGTTAGAAATGTTGTCCGACTTAAGACAGCGCCGACAGCACGTGACTGTGACGTATGTCAACAAAGTACCGCGAGAGCGAATCGAGAGCAGCCGGCTGATGCAGCCGGTGCAGATTCTCAAGGGTGGCTGCAGGAGGCTGCTCGAGCTCTGATGACGACACAGCTGATCCACGATTGGCCGGATTCACCGCATAACAGCGACCACGTGTGTTTCATGTTTATTCTAAAACCTTATGTTACACTAATGCTCACAAATCATTTATTTATAACAGTAAAACCTCTTTTCATGTAGTCGCGACGTTATATTGTCATGTTTATCAAACTAAAACTGATAAAAACCGTTGACAACACTTATATGTTGAACTTTAATCTTGTCCAAATAGACGCTTTATTAAACAGTACATAAAGTATTGGATAAAAATATCATTTGAAACATCTGTGTATTTGAGAAATACTGCATTTATTTAACTTCAGCTGTGATAAAGTTTGCAAACGCAGTGCAAGCGTCACCACGAGAAGCTGAAAGTGTCCGACTTCACGTCTCCGTTTGCAGCTCCTCCCCGCCTGCACTCGGCTACTCTCGCCGATCGCATGCATCCAGCCGCAGCCGATGTCGAACACACCTTAGGTCTCTGCGGAACATTGAATGACAGTTGACGAGAACCAATCAGATTGGATCAAAAAACATGTATGCAATTCTGATTCGCCAGGGACGCAGCGACCTGCGCCCGGAGGAGAATCTTTAAGAAACCAATTAGAGACCAGCTTCAGGTCACATGCTGCCCGACGATTTATGGACTGAGATAGACATCCATTTGTCCGGCGTCCCTCGCCCATGAAACCGCATGAAACATTAAAAAACATATAAAATAGTTTTTTTTATTAAATGCTGAGGCTCTTAATTACCCACTCATACATCATATGAGTAAACTATTTTATTTTTATTTCATTTTTATATAATTTTTGTATACATGTATATTTCTGGAATTGTGATGGGGGCGGCGCCCCAGCGCCCTCTATTGACAAGCCGCCACTGCTATGATGTGGTCCTCGAGTGAGTGAGTTCCCTGGCATAGACGGACGAGACATACAAACTATTATCTCTTATCATTTATCTATCAATACTGCTTTACTGTTAAAAAAGTCTAATAAACAAATAGGAATTCCTTTAATTAATTGTATATACTGTAAAAAAGGTATCCAAAAGAGCATTTTCTAGTGACTGATCACAAAATTTTTCAGTTGGCAAAATTGAATTTTTTTAAATTGATACATTTTAATTCACAGACATCTGAAACATTTAGATGTGATCAGTCAGTAGAAAATCTTCCAATTGCATTAAATTTTTCAATGCATTAAATGCAAGTAGATCAAGTGAACAAAGTACATAACGAAAGAAGCATAATAACATGTTACTGTAAAACGTATAAAAATATTAAAGATTATTTTGTTGTGTGCATGTAATAGTTCAGAAGAACAGCATTTATTTGAAATAGAATTAATCCATTTAATGCATCCTTGTTGAATAAAAGTATTAATTTCTATAATTTAATCATTCTTACCCCAAACTCTGTATTGTAGTTTCTACAAAAATATTGAGCTGCACAAATGTTTTTAACATTAATAATAATAATAATAATAATAATAATAATAATAATAATAATAATAATAATAATAGAATGATTTCTGAAGGATCATGTGACACTGAAGACTAGCGTAATGAAAATAACCCTCAGTTTATTTTAATTAATTTTGGAGCTTAATATAGTATTCTGATATTATTCATATATTATATATCGTAATTCTATATTTTCTTAATATTAGTTATGTTTTATTATATTTTGGAACGATACTTTGCACTCTAAGTTATTTAACCTATAGAGACTTTTATTATGAAAGGCGTCTTGCCGGAAAGTCGAACAGATAGCTCGCGCAGACGCGCACATAAAGTAAAAACACTGACGGAGAAACGGAGCCATGCGGTCACGGAGATAATTTTATTAAGAACACCTTTAGGTGATTTAAGCATTTAGATATTGTTTGTTGTTTTCATTTTGTAGTATTTATTGTTTGTTTTGTGTTGCACCTGGTTGAAAAGGAGTACAAAGTAGTGATGGGGAGACCGAGGATCCGAGAAGCACTGAAACAGCTGAAGCAAATGTGCCGAAGCTTCAAAACAACACCCGTCTCCATGACGCCATCTAGTGGCCACTTGCGTGTATTGATCTGAAATAACGTTGACGGGGTGATCTACTGTTTCTAAAAAAAAAAATATTATTATTTTTTTTAAAAACAAACATTTTTAACATCTGTCTGACAACTACTTGGTTTTGTAACCTGTAGCCTCCTCATTGTAAATAACTTTAGATTTTCATGAACAATTAAGATTATTGAAAGAAATAAAACTACAATGTGTCATTTGTTACATAACATTTTTATTTAAAAATATGAATTGCTCTGCTGTTGAAGGACTTAAGTCAACTTTTTTTTACTTTTTTTTTTTTACATATAATTTCTCCAGCCTTTGAATAAATCCTCTCATAATGGTCACTTGTTGCTAGCATGCACAACTATTTTTTAGAAAAGAAAGTTACATACAAATGAGGGAAAGTTACTGAAAATTAAGTTAATGGATCATGCATTCTGTGCCAATACAATACACACATCTCACTTTATGTGGTGTTTTCAAATGGAAATGCTCCCACACCAGATGTACGACATCTCTTATGTGGAGCCTCTATATCTATCTACATATCACCTATGAATATCTTCTATATCTATGTAATTCTATTCTATATCTATAATTATATCATAGCCTATATGAATATGTCACTAGCCTATACCTATCTATCTCTCACAATCTATACCTATCAGTCAAATAGGTGAATATAACCAACCAAAGCGCACTATAAAACTCACTTATATCACGAAATCTCTCTCCTTTTCACAAAAACCCACGAGGTGAAGATGGATTAACGTCACTTTTAAACTGTGGGGAATTAGGTTCATTGAGATGTGTGACTGTGGTTTGTTCCCGCCCCTTTTTGCAGGGCAGGATGAAACACTTCGGCGCGTCGTTTAGCCGTAGTCACATGACATGGGTGTTTCTAATCACAGTTCGAAGCAGTGTTTCCAAACATCATTTGCGCTTCGGGATCTTGACACAGCGTTGAAACGTCAGTTTCGCGTCAGCCATCCCTAGTACAAGGTATTCATTTATATTTAAGCACTTGTGTAAATCATATCTTGTCTTAGTGATCATTTTATGTGTTTGTTTGATTTAGGAGTAATTTTATAATTTATTATAAATGTTAGTATTAATTTCTGAATTTGTTGCTATAGTCAATTGTTTTGTTTCATTTATATGAGCGTAGCCTAGAAATCTAGACGCACCCTAGCAGCAGCAAATCTAATCTGCCGCGAATATCGTATAGCAACTCTCAATACATGTCTGAGCTGTAAAAACCAAACTCTGGTCGGGCCAATCACATCGTGTATAGAGTCGGTGGGTGGGGCTTAACATAATGACGGCACAGCGTTGCGCTTGCGTGCTTTTAGTAAACACAGAAGCTGGCGAACGGCGGTCTTTCGAATCAGCTTTGACCGCAACTCTGGAAGACTTGGAGTTAAGCTTTTCTCTGAGAAAAGAACAAAAAACGGCACTGAAGTCATTCTTAAAAAGGACGGATGTGTTCGGAGTTTTGCCGACCTGATACGGAGAAAGTTTAATCTTCACATGTTTAGTAGCTTTAACTAGCTCCACTTCATGTTGCTCTGGTTGTAGCGCTATCCTATCGCGTGCAGAGGGAGTTTGAAAGACAACCATTTATCCCGCCCCTCGGATTGAGCTGTCAATGGTGAGTTTCCAGACCAAACATCTTGATGTGGGTCTGGCTTGTCAGGCTAATATGTGCGTGTATTACTTTCAAATTGCAACACATTGTTTATTTATCTTTTCTAGCTCTTACGTTGTGAAGTCAACAACAATAAAAGGACAAAGGACAGTACAACATCAGTGCATGAGCCAAATTCTTTCTTAAATTCAACCGGGCTGTAACAGTAAGAGCTTCCTTCCATTGATTCCATTTACTGACGTAAATGATGACAGACCAAAGATCCAAGTCATGCACTCCCGTGAAAGAAGAAGGAAGCTTCAAAAATCCTACCTTCTAAAGACAGAGATACAGACGATGAGCTGGAAGATAATTCTGATGGTGTAAAGACAGCTGAGGTACGTCACTCTGTCAGCAAACGAATTCGAACCGAAAAGATGACTGCATTTAAAAAAGAGGAGTCTCAAAAAAGGCAGAGAGAAAGCTTACATGGGCTAATGAAAAATGGAAAGCTGAGACTAGAAAGGCTAGACGGCAGCTGAAAACATTTCTGAGAGTCCTCTCTTGCTTATGGGAGGATTTCAGGTGTTGACGGAGAACTCGACAGTACAAGTAAAAGAACGTCTTTGTGAATTGCTTGATCGAGATTATGCTCGCTCTGTCTATGGTTCTACAGTCTCACGTGTCAACTCTAAGTCGAGTATACCCCTGAGTCAACCTTCACTGAACTCCATTTTGATGGCTAAACGAATAGAGGCAGCAGAAGAGCTTGCAGCAAAGGAACTCTATGTAACGATAATGGAGGAAAGGGAACAAACAGAAAGATTACAACTTCTAAAAGAGAAGAAAAGGAGAGAACTTGATGCTGAAATTAGTTTGTTAGAAAGATTACAAGGATTAAAGGAGGTTAGAGCAGCTAGAGCAAGACTTGAAGTGTATGACAAGGAAGAAACCATTTCCTCTGCTAACCAGAACAATAGGCTGCACAACATGTAAGCTTTCCTATATAGGAACCTGTGTATTCACCCTCATTTAAGCCAACAATCAATGAGAAGTCATCGCTGCCTCCCAATATTGACGTGTCTTACCTTGCGCAGGCTGTTCAAGACAGTATAACACTGAACAGACTTCCTATGCCAGAGCCAACAGTCTTTCATTTCATAATATAGTATGTTACTTGAAGAAGTATGTCACTGGTTCTGCTCTGAAAGCTCTGCAAGGCTTCTTCTACAGAACTGATGAGGAAGCTTACAAGGATGCATGGAAAAGATTTCAGAATCGTTATGGACAGCCGTTCATTATACAAAGAGCATTCAGAGAGAAACTCACAAGATGGCCTAGAATCCAGCCCAAGGACGCTGTAGGAGTCTGAAATTTTCTTTCTTTGTTTTTCAGATTTCCTAAATGCATGTGAAGACGTTATGCCTCATGTTAAGGGACTGGAAATATTCAATATAACTTCAGAGTTACATACTCTGCTTCCTTTGCTGCAAGCTCTTCTGCTGCCTCTATTCGTTTAGCCATCAAAATGGAGTTCAGTGAAGGTTGACTCAGGGGTATACTCGACTTAGAGTTGACACGTGAGACTGTAGAACCATAGACAGAGCGAGCATAATCTCGATCAAGCAATTCACAAAGACGTTCTTTTACTTGTACTGCCGAGTTCTCCATCAACACCTGAAATCCTCTCATAAGCAATCTTTACAATTTCATATGCCTGTGTAAGCAAGGAGAATAGGAAACTTGTTATCAAACTCCCTGATTGGCCGGCTGCCCGCTGGAATCGTCAAGTTACAGAAACACTGAGTGAGACTCAAGATGTTTCCCAACCTTCCATGACTTCGCCAGCTTCATGTCAGTTGAGGCTGAGGTAGCTTGCAACCCAGACACTTCCTTCTATGCTCTTGACGCCTCTGAAGCTAATAAGGAGAAATATAACCTCAAGGTTGGTAAGAACAAATGAATGTCTTCCACACAAAGATGGTCACGCAGCATGAGAATCCGAAGCCAACTAGTAAGGTCTTCTGCTCTCTCAAAGCAGTGAACATCAAATAAACATTTAAATATTCTGCAAAGTCTCTTGAAGAGCAGAGTCAGTTCATCAAGGACACAAAGCTGTGCTATGGATGTTTGAAGCCCGGACACAGTGCCAGAGACTGTCGTTTCAGACATACCTGCAGTACCTGTATAAAAGAAGACATCCTACCTGCTTGCATGAGGATAGCTTCGTAAGAAAGGTTAAGTCCTCCCCTGTTCATAGCCCAGAGAACGCACACAAAAAGTTTAAATGTCTTTAAGTGTAGTATCTGGATGCACATCTGCTAACACCTCAATGATTGTGCCAGTGTGGTTGTCCTCACAAAATGACCAGACAGAAAAATGGTACATCCCTCATCATGTGGTGTATTACCTAAAGAACCAGGGAAATTGTATGTAGTCTTTGACTGCTCTGCCAAATACAAGGGTACCAGCTTAAACGATCATCTTCTCACAGGCCCTGACCTGATGAACAGCCTGACTGGCATTCTTTTGCGGTTCCGACAGTATCCAGTGGCCTTGATGTGTTATAATGAGAAGATTTTTCACCAGTTCTATGTTGAAGAAGCAGATTGAAGTTAATTACGATTTCTCTGGTGGAGAAATGGAAATTTCGACGTGGATTTGGAAATGAAAATAGGCATGGGCTGGGATGATTCTTTACCAGATGGTTTGCAGCCAAGGTGGGAGCATTGGAAGACTAATCTTGCTAACTTGGAGAAGATTGAGGTGTCTCGTTGTATTGTGCCTGCTGAGTTTGGGATAATCACAAGGACAGAGATTCTCAGATGCCAGCACAAAAGGAAATGGCCAGTGCTCATACCTTAGACTCAAGAACGAACAAGGTGATGTCTATTGTGCTTTACTTATGGCGAAATCTCGAGTAGCCCCTCTTAAGATCACGACTATCCCTCGTTTAGAGTTGACCGCTGCGGTTGTGTCAGTTGCAGTTAATGATATGTTAAAGGAAGAAATTAACCTTGCAGATGCAGAGGCATATTTCTGGACGGACTCTCAAGTGGTGTTAGGCTACATAAACAATGAAGCTCGCCGCTTCCACACATTTGTCACAAATTGAGTTCAGAGAAGAGGTCAAGAAAGCTCAGTCACTGAACACGCAACGCAAACAGTACAATATTCCTGCTTATCCAACTGTCTCGCAAGGTTGTCCTCATGGCCCAAAGTCATCCAAGCTCTTGCACGTCTACTTCGTCGAGTTAGGAAGGACAAGTCAAGTGACCACAGTACAGTGGCAGAACATGAGGATGCTAAGCGCATCATCATCAAGGACTTACAGAGTCAGATGTATGCAGAATATATAGCCTTACGGAGTAAGGGCATGCAACTCTCACGCAGCAACAGGCTGTAAAACCTAGATGCCTTTGTAGACCACGGCGGATTGCTCAAGGTGGGAGGAAGGCTTTGCGATTCTTCTGTCCCTAACTCCATTAAACATCCAGTGATAATTCCAAAGGAACACCATCTTACAAAACTTATGATCACTGACTGTCATGAAAAAACAGAACATCAAGGAAAAGGCTTGACTATAAAAGAGATCAGATCAAGAGAAATTTGGATAACAGGAGAAAATAGAACCGTAGCCTCCTTTGTACTAGAGTGTGTAAAATGTCGCAAACTTCGCAGACCCACAGAAGAGCAAAAAATGGCTAACCTGCCCTCAGAGCGTATAGATCCATCCCCTCCATTCACATACTGCAGAATGGATGTTTTTGGTCCATTCATCACCAGACAAGGTCGTAAATCATACAAGAGGTATGGACTTCTCTTTACCTGTTTCTGTTGCAGAGCCATCCATATTGAGATGCTGGATGACATGTCCACGGACGCCATTATTAGCGGCCTCTGTTATTTCATCGCTATCAGAGGAGCAGTTCGTCAAATAAAGTGCGACCAAGGCAGTAATTTCATTGGAGCCAAGAATGAGTTTGCTAAGGCCATGAAAGAAATTGACACCAATCATGTGGTAACGTTCTTAGCAGAAAAACAATGTGACTTTGTCTTCAACACACCCCATTCAAGTCACACAGGAGGAGTTTGGGAGAGACAGATTAGAACTGTGCGAAATGTTCTTCATTCCACTCTGTCCTTATCTACTGGAAAGATAGATGATTCTTCCCTTCTGACCTTCTTCTTCGAAGCTATGGCAATTGTAATTAGCCGACCGCTTACAGTAGATAATCTGAATGATCCTAAAAGTCCTGAACCCCTTACCCCAAATCACCTTCTCACTTTAAAAACTGCCCAAGCTCTACTACCCCCTGGCAAGTTCATCAGAGAAGACATGTATGCTCGCAAGAGATGGCGCCATGTCCAATCCTTAGCTGAGCAATTTTGGGGCCATTGGCAGAAGGAGTATGTGTCTAACATTGCAACAAGACAATGCTGGCTTACACCAAGAAGGAACCATGCATGTTGGAGATATAGTCTTGGAGAAGGCAGACGATCTGCCCAGGAATGAGTGGCGCTTGGCAGAAGTTATTTAGACTGTCGTTGACAGGATGGTTTGGTAAGAAGAGTGAAGATATGTTTCGGAGACAGGAAACTGGGGAAGGATGGTAAATGTTTGAACAAACCATCAATGGTTGAGCGCCCAGTGCAGAAGATGGTCCTTCTGCAGGAGGCAGCCTGAACTTACTGACATATATAGTGAAGTTTCTGTCTTTATTTTGCTCGTTTTCTCCAGGTTTTATTTTGGTATTTTTCGCTAGCCTGATTGTTTAGTTTTCTTGGTTTTGATAGCTTACCTTTTTATTTTATTTTTCCTGTTTTCCACTTATTTTTAGTTCAGTCTTTTTATAAAAATTGGTTTTGTTTTATTTTTCCTCGTTTTCTAGCTCCAGTTATTATTTAAGTTTTTGTTTAATTTAGTCATAGTTGGTAGTGTGTCTGTTTCTTGTTGGCTTGTCTAGAGTCTTGTCGTGTGTGTGTCCTGTGTTGTTTTCTGTCCTAAGTTTTTCCCTGGCCGCTGTCTCCACTGCCTGTCAGCCAAGACTGGAGCGGCTTCTATGAGAACATCAAGCCTCAGGTTCCTGCCTGGATTGGTCCACCATCGCCCTGCCTGGTGTTGCCTCCCAAGCTGTCGTGAAGTTCATTGGCTGCCTGGACTGGTCTCAGTGGTCATCCTCCTCTGCTCGTCATCGTGGTGTCTTTCCCCTGCCCTGGTGTTTGGACTGTCACTCATCCACTACCCCATTGTGTCTGTTGATCTGTCTTGTTAATAAATCGTCATTGTTGTTCACTCTGCATCTGGGTCCTCCACTTCCTGATCCTTGACACCTTCAGGATGCGAGGTAAGGACCCTTGGAAAAGACTCGAGGACGAAGGAATTGAATCAAGTGAAATTATATATCCTCGCTCCCTTTAACTTCACTTCAAAGCATTGTCAATTAATGTTGACTCTACACCGCTGGATTTATTCGGGATTTTTGAACATTAAAGGGGGGGTGAAATGCTGTTTCATGCATACTGAGCTTTTTACACTGTTAAAGACTTGGATTCCCATCCTAAACATAGACAAAGTTTCGAAAACTAATGTTGGACGTTTGATGGAGTATTTCTGTGACAAAAATACTCCTTCCGGTTTCTCACAAGTTTCGGAGAGTTTTTTTCGAGTATGGGTCGACTTGACGTAAATAGACCAGAAGGTCCTTGTATGGGCCGTACGGGCTCTTCTCCCGGTAGGGTGCGCGCGCGCGCGTAACTAGAGGGAGAGAGGAAATGCACGGCCGTAAACACTGCTCTCAGCTGCAGATCCAGTCGTCCATAAACACTGATGTCGGTTATAGTCCGCGCCGCGCTCCACTTCATTCCTCCACTTTGACATTAAGCGACTTCAACGCTTCAGCACAGCATTCCGGGAAGGCAGCGCTGCATTTGAACCGATTTGAACGCAGAAATGCTTCAGTCGCATTGCAAAGTGGATCTCCACACTCCAAGAAGTGTGTTTTTGACGGAGCCATCCCAGCGATAAAGGTTCGGTCCTGCTTTGGAAGCAGCCGGTGAGTGAAACTGCTTCAAATGTCTATGCTATTGGGTATCGTCGCGTGAGTAAACATCAGTAAATGACACGATCGCGTGCTTCGTCATTCAAATGCGCTAACGGACTTCATTGCTGTTCGAACGTTAATAGTCTAACGTGCAAAACCGTTTTGCTTGCTACTAAGGTTTGGTCGCATTCAATAGTCCATAAACCGAATCATGTCCTCATAAACTGAGAGTAAAGACAAATGTTGACAGGCCACTAAATACAGTACATACCACAGAGACGGACGTCCTGCTGTTGTTGTTTCAGTGGTATATTGGAGCTTCAACCTCCAATATACCACATTTGTCCATATTTTCATTAATATTACCAGTTTTTTATTATTAACAACGAATTCCAGTTATTAACTGCTTTTTATTCGTTGTATGGTATTAGTTTCTATTTGTTTCTTTCATTTTCTTGTGCTTTGATATTATGGTGCAACTGTCAGGTTTTGTTTTTTTGACAAACATTTGTGTCTTGTACATGTAAACATAATAATAATAATGAACAAACTGTGGCACGATATGAAGGGTGAGGAGAATTAATGCTTGCGTCACGTTTAGTCAATAAAACACTTCCGCAAAAGATACACCTGTGTATCCTCGCTCATGACTCCTCAGGAAGCCTCCTCACTCCTCCATCCTCGCAGTGCAATTAGAGAATTGAGATCTGCGTACTGTGAGGGTCTGTTGGCAGGGCCGTTTCTAGCCTTTCTGGCACCCTAGGCGAGATTCATATGTTGCCCCCCCCCCTTTTTTTTTTTTAAACTACAACTTAAGTAAATATGACTTCCTTATTTCATGGGCATATTGTACATGCATTAATCGAATAATGTAGCTAGGTTTATTATCACTGAGATCACAGATGTTGTGGGGTTCGGGGCATGCTCCCCCGAGAAAATTTTTATTTCTATGATCTACATATGTGTATTTTAAGATGTTCTAAAGACCAAAAAATTTGATAACAATAGCTTGAAAACCATGTCACTCGGCGCCGCTGCGGATTGAAGAACACAGTGAGTGACACAAAGACTAAAAGACGGGACGAAGCCGTAGCCGAAGCCTTGCGCCAGTTTCATATGTTTTAAAGGTTAATCACATATTTTTTTAGGGGGGGCTGATGCACAAGTTCATAAAAAAGGGCATAGTGACGCCCATGGTTATGACAGTATTAGCCTACTTGATCAATTTACACTAAACAGCTATCTCTGATGTAAAAAAAAAAATATTCAAATTAACTGCTATAATGTTCTGCACCTGAAATGAGCATGGCGTGTGGACCGTCCCGTACTAATATTCAGTGTAATGTTTTACTCAACGTTATGATAGAGCGACCAGCTTAGTAGAGAACAAGTAACCAATAAGTAGGCTAACATACCTGTATATTTCGCTTTCTTTTTTTATATTTCCTCTTTTTTCTTTTTACGATACTGAGCCCCTGATGGCTTTGACCTTTCCATGATGATGAAACTAAAGCACGCTGTAGCGAGTAGAAATATAGTGTGGCCCCTTTAAGAGTTGCGCGCGCTCCCTGCAAACGAAGTCTGCATTTTGTGTATGTGCGCACTGAGTCTTGAGCTCCCATGTGTGGGGATTATTTTTTTTTTCTGTTGCTAACAGTCAGTTATTTTGTTTTATTAACCTCTTAACCCTCGCCCTGTGCTGAGAAATAAATAAAAAAATGACATACTCCAAATAAAAATGTCTGCAGCTCTTAAACCCTATGGTCTATATCCATAAATGTGGTCTTATTTTAAACTAGACACTTTAAATTATGTTACCCAAAAGTCATAATAACTCAAATAGTATAGGGACAGATTAAAACAAGGGGAAATATGCATGTAAGTGACTCACGTTTTTATTTTTTTATTATTCCCTTATGGAAAAAAATATTAGATTTTAATTTTTATGCCCTGAAAATAACCTAAATATAAAACTGAATGTCTGATCATGCTTTGATTAAAATTTGAGGACGATTCTCTCAAAAATGTAGCTTCTGTAAGCTTTTATGTCAAAAAAGACTGGGCGTCCTTTCAATAAAGTCCAATTATATTAGAACATTTGTGTAATAGTAAAGAGTAGTTTTTATTCAAATAAATCTGCAATAAACTGCTAATTATAATGCATTTGCAGTCCCTGATAACTAAAACAACTATTTACAGAATTTACAAGTGTAAAAAAACTCATTTAGTTGATAAAAACAGTCTCTTATTTAGTCTGCGCGTTGTGTGTAAGTGTGTGCGCTTACACTGGCAGGCGCTGGATACGATGAATGAATACTGTGGAGACGACGCTAAGTAACAGCTAAGTAAGCATGAGGTATTCACCAATGCTTCTTACGACGTCTCTTACAGAAACTACGCAAAATATTGTCTTTTGATTCGTTACTACATCCATCAATCAAATCTATGCTGGCTATGCATTGGCTAGGCATTGAATGGCTTATCCAACTAAAACAACCGGCGAGTTTGACTGACAGATGCATCACCCAGTGACGCGCTCCCTTTCTATTTATGTGTCCTAGTCAGCTTTTGATTGAAGGAGAGAGACCTGGGAGGGTTTAACAAGACCGGAACAGTCCACAGTACAAGGGAGATTGTCAAAATAAGGCTTACAATCGCTATTTCATTGAAAATGGACATGATTGATTACTCTTAACACAAAACGCTTATGCAAACAACGGAGGATTTTTAGTTTTTTCCCCTTATTTTTTCGTTGTTTTGGATTAAAAGTGGGATGCATTTTGAAGAGTGGACTCTTACACAGACATGTATGCTGTTGTTTCGTGGATTCGTCCGATCTGATCTGAACGTCAGGAGATGAAAGATGAGTACCGCGTTCATTATGCTAATGTTTAAATAGCCACTGCTTTAGCATTTAATTTAACCCTTTCCTCTCTGGTGTATTTATTGCAAAAACGAGTTCAGAACATGAATCTTGAGTGTTTTAGCTTTCAAATGATGCATAGTTTGTGATAGTTGATTGAACAGTTTGTATAAAACAAAAGTAATTATAAGTAGAGACACGCCCACTTGCGTCAGACGCCCCGCCCACGATCCGGTGCGGATTAAGAAGTTAAGTAATGCTGTGGACGGAAAGGGAGTTTGTGAGGAGAGTTCAGCGGGGAATAAAGTGCGATCTGTTTGATGTTAATCACCTCCGTGTTTGCATCCACTCCAGTTACATTAAGTGATCCGCATTTTTCACCCGGACACAAGCGTAACAACGCCACAGATGACGACGTTCCCTGCCGCCCTCTACATGATCTCATTTCATTACAGCAGCGCCACTAACACCATGGCGACTTCACTCCAATAATTGCAACTAATCATAATGCCTTGAAATAGCAAAAGTACGAAATATTAAAAATAAAATATATATGGAATAACTAAAAAATCCTGTTGGGGCGGGGGCTCATTGGCGCCCCCCAGCTGTTGGCGCCCTAGGCGACCGCCTAGTTTGCCTATGCCTAGAAACGGCACTGTCTGTTGGGAACGTTTGGCTGAACCCCCTGTCAGAGAGATCTTCAACTTCCACCTCCGGCAGAGCTTCGACCGGATCCCGAGGGAGACTGGAGATATTGAGTCTGAATGGACCATGTTCTCCACCTCAATTGTCAACGCGGCCGCTCGGAGCTGTGGCCGTAAGGTCTCCAGTGCCTGTCGAGGCAGCAATCCCCGAACCCGGTGGTGGACACCGGAAGTAAGGAATGCCGTCAAGCTGAAGAAGGAGTCCTATCGGGCATAGCTGGCTTGTGGGGCTCCTGAGGTAGCTGACAGGTACTTGCAGGCTAAGCGGACAGCAGCCCGGGTAGTTGTGGAGGCAAAAACTCGGGCCTGGGAGGAGTTCGGTGAGGTCATGGAGAAAGACTATCGGTTGGCCTTGAAGAGATTGCGGCAAACTGTTTGACGCCTCAGGAGGGGGAAGCAATGCCCTACCAACACTGTCTACATTGAAAATGGGCCGCTGTTGACCTCTACTGGAGATATTGTCGGACGGTGGAAGGAATACTTTGAGGATCTCCTCAATCCCACCAACATGTCTTCCTTTGAGTAAGCAGTGGCTGAGGGCTCGGAGGGGCACTCGCCCATCACCCGGGCTGAAGTCATTGAGGTAGTTAATAAGCTCCTTGGTGGCAAGGCACTGGGGGTGGATAAGATTCGCCCTGAGTACCTTAAGTCTCTGGATGTTGAGGGGCTGTCTTGGCTGTCACGCCTCTGCAGCATTGCGTGGCAGTTGGGGACAGTATCTATGGACTGGCATACCGGGGTGGTGGTCGCTCTTTTCAAGAAGGGGGACTGGAGAGTATGTTCCAACTACAGGGGGATCACACTTCTCAGCCTCCCTAGGAAAGTCTATACAAGGGTACTGAAGAGGAGAATTCGGCCGATAGTGGACCCTCGGATTCAGGAGGAGCAGTGTGGTTTTCGTCCTGGTCGTGGAACACTGGACCAGCTCTATATCCTTCACAGGGTGCTAGAGGGTTCATGGGAGTTTGCCCAACCAGTCCACGTGTGTTTTGTGGATTTGGAGAAGGCATTCGACTGTGTTCCTTGTGGCACTCTGTAGAGGGTGCTCTGGGAGTTTGGGACCGGGGCCCCCTGCTTTGGGCTGTTCAGTTCCTTTACGACCAGAGCAGGAGCTTGGTCCGCATTGCCGGCAGTAAGTCAAATTTGTTCCCGGAGCATGTTGGTCTCTGGCAGGGCTGCCCTTTGTTACCGGTTCTGTTCATAATTTTTATGGACAGAATTTCTAGACGCAGCCAAGGGCCGGAGAGTGTCCGGTTTGGGGACCACACGATTTTGTCACTGCTCTTTGCAGACGATGTTGTCGTGTTGGCAACCTCAGACTAGGACCTTCAGCATGCACTGGGACGGTTTGCAGCCGAGTGTGAAGCGGCTGGGATGAGAATCAGCACCTCCAAGTCTGAGGCCATGGTTCTCAGTCGGAAAAGGCTGGCTTTCTCACTTCAGGTTGGTGGAGAGTTCTTGCCTCAAGTGGAGGAGTTTAAGTTTCTTGGGGTCTTGTTCACGAGTGAGAGAAGGATGGAACGGGAGATTGACAGACGGATCGGTGCAGTAATGCGAGTGATGTACCGATCTGTCGTGGTGAAGAAGGAGCTGAGCCGTAAGGCGAAGTTCTCGATTTACCGGTAAATCTACGTTCCTACTCTCACCTATGGTCATGAGCTGTGGGTCATGACCGAAAGGACAAGATCCCGGATACAGGCGGCTGAAATGAGCTTTCTCCGCAGGGTGGCTGGGCGCTCCCTTAGAGATAGGGTGAGAAGCTCGATCACTCGGGAGGAGCTCAGAGTAGAACCATCTACATCGAGAGGAGCCAGCTGAGGTGGCTCGGGCATCTATTTTGGATGCCTCCTGGACGCCTTCCCAGGGAGGGGTTCCAGGCACGTCCCACCGGGAGGAGGCCCCGGGGGAGACCCAGGACACGCTGGAGGGATTATGTCTTCCGGCTGGCCTGGGAACGCCTCGGGGTTCCCCCGGAGGAGCTGGAGGAAGTGGCTAGGGAGAAGGAAGTCTGGGCAACTCTGCTTAGACTGTTGCCCCCGCGATCCGGCCTTGGATAAGCAGAAGATGATGGATGATAATAATAATAATAATAATAATAATAATAATAATAATAATAATCATAATAATAATAATAATAATAATAAATGTTTTTTGCGCATCAAATCATCATATTAGAATGATTTCTGAAGAATCATGTGACACTGATGCTTTGCTCATAGATTATATTGATTCATATATATAATATCAGTATATATAAAATCAATTCACAATATTTTGGTTTTATGTTATATGTTTATCCAAATCTTAATTATTCCAAATGTTTTACTGCCAATGTAAAGGCAATAAAGTGACAAGTTAAGCATTTCCCTACTACATTCATGTCCATGTACACAATATGCGTCAGTCTTGTCATTAACAAATCAGCGTAGTAGATATGAAATTTACAGTCAAATGCTGCAATATGAAACTGTGAACACAAACTCAAATGAACACATGCTGTTAAAAAGCTGCTTTTCATCTCCTATTTGCATATTTTCCTTTCATAAAACACACAAACAGATGCAAACATGTGATGAAACCAACGTGAGAGAATCTACACTGCAGAAACAGCACTGGAATCACTCTGATCGTCCAAAACCAGGTCGGTGGGATTTATTGAATACATTTCTTTTTCTTATTGTTTTACATTGGAATGTATTTTCATTGCTATTCCATTATTTGTTGTTCTTGATGTCCTTTAGGTACCGGTGGTTTTGTATTTATCTTGAAGAGAAACATGAACAGAACTGTCTCCAAGAACCAAACATCTTTTGGGTTGTCATGCTTAAACTCCAGCCCAGGGTATTCACTTCAGCTTTCTGTAACAGCACTGGACTTCATTGTCCTCCTGCCCATCCATATCTGGGTCCTCTGGCTGGGCACAAATAATATTAGAATAAGGGGACGCCTGGCAGCCTCAGAAATCTTTACAATGAACCTAGCTTTACTAGAGATTTTTGAGATAGTACTTTACTCCATTACTTTGGTTGCGTTTGCCTTTAATTATCAATATGCAATATTCATTTCTTTGTTCTTTTCTGGAAGCTACCCGGTTGGACGTCCCTTTATGAATAGCTTGATTTGTGTTGAACGCTACGTGGCCGTGGCTCATCCAGCGATCTACCGCAACCCAGCCTATGTGAAGCACAGATACATCGGTGCTGGACTGGTCTGGTTGGCAATTGTGGTTTATGGAGGACTTTCTGTTTTCAGCTATCCACGCAAGCAAATCGAGGTCTACATAATGTTCCTCACAATCAGCCTCTCTGTAACCGTTGCTTGTAGTCTAGGAGTGCTCAAGATCCTGTTGAGACCAAGTCCTGGTGAAACACAGAAAGAAGGGATGCACCGTCAGAAGAAGAGGGCATTTGTAATCATCAGTGTCATTCTAGTTTCCATATCTGTTCCATATGGCCTGGATTTGTTCCTGCTCATTATGAAGAGATATTTGTCAATTTATACTTTTTGCCTGATAGTTGGCATTAATTTGTGGATGTTTCGGCCAAGCAGTGTAATACAGTCCACTCTCTATCTGTCCAAGCTAAAGAAGCTGCCATTCAATAGAAAAGGTTAACCATAAAAACTGTTTTTTTTTTCTCTGCAAAGTTTTTTCAAATATAACTTTGTATTTGTTAGTTTTGTTGATTTTCTTGCATTAAGTAAACACTTTGATCATAATGATAAAAAAATAAAAATAAAGATTAAATATGTGCTTAGTTATATTACTCATGTAGTAAATTGTAATCATATTTAATAATAAAGAGAAAAAAATGGATTATATTAATTTGATTGTAATTATTGTTTCTAACATATGTAACCTGGCAAACAGAGAATAATAGATCAAGCAGCACGCATGCATCCATACAAAAATAAAAGCAGGATTTATGGGAGATAAAAACTCAGAATTAAGTATTCTTTTTTGAGCTTAAATTGTTACAAAGATGTAATTTCAAGACTTTATTAACCCGTTTTTTTTTTTTCAGTTGCAAGCGTGAAACAAAAGTCAGAATAGCAGTTTTTTACCCTGGCAATAGCGAATTTTTTTTTTTTTTTTTTTTTTTTTTTTTTTTTTTAAGTTTTTATTCAGTGGTGGAACAAACTTTCATAGCGGAAAATGATTGGACAATTCCGTCAGTGAAAGAGCGCTCGTGATCTGGGTGGCTTCGTGACGTCATCGTAGTTGATGCATGTTTGCGGAAGTGATCAAAGGTTGTGCAGGCGTGAAGGATGGAGGTACGTAACGGGGACTCCTGCAGGAATATTGCAAAGAACTGTTGACTGTGCTAAGCAAATATATTACGATTTTTGTCATAGTTTTGAAACAACATGTAAGTGTTGAATAGTGACTGACTGGCAGAGGCATGCGGAGGTTTGAAATGTATTATTTTTATACGGTTGGAGCAGGTGCGGAGGAAATTATTGAACTCGGTTGATAAGTGTGTGGACGAGGCGTTGGAGGGTCTCGTCATGAGTAACGGGGGTCTGGTGCTGCTGCGGGGGCACAGAGTTGTACTGCGGGCCGATCTGAAGAGCATTAAGGGTAAAGTAGCCCTCCTGTCCGGAGGAGGATCTGGCCATGAACCCGCACATGCAGGTAATGCGTGATAAATCAGCCCCTCCTCTGTTCTGTCTCATTCTCTCTGCTCTGGCAGACTGGCACATATATGCATGCACACAGTGGCGTAGCACCAAATTTTGGGCCCTGGGTACAAACCATCTTGCTGTCCATTCAAAAATGTATCATAAAATACCATAGTTACTATAGTTCTTTATTAAAAAAAGAAAGGAAAAAAAGGTGGAATCAGATATTTTAAATTGCATTTTTGAATTTAATAATAATAAAATAATATATATATATATATATATATATATATATATATATATATATATATATATATATATATATATATTCGAATATATGATGTACTTTTTAGGTCACCTGGCATAACTTTAAAGTAAAGCTTTGTGCACACCAAGAGTATATTATGAATATATGATACGGTATATTTTGTATCTATTCCACATCCATGAACATCTATTTTATATCTATTTTAAGCAATTAAAAAGTCAGACTGATAGGGCGTTTTTAGTGTGAATTATTTGGTTTCTGTTCACCTCGTCAAATATTTATTTTAGTCTTGGATAAACTGACTTTTTTTTAGTGATTCAGTTTGCTTAGTCATTTATTTTAGCAGTATTTACTAGTGTTCGTTAAAAACTAGTTCAATAAGAAATTACAATGACAAAGATGCGATTTTATGGTATTAACAACTATAGTAAAATTTGTGTAACATTAACTCTACTGTTAAAACTTTTGGGATCAGTAAGATTTTTTTTGTGAGGAAATTAATATTTTTTTCAGAGAGGACACATTACAAAAGTTTTAGTTTTCAAATAAATGCTGTTCTTTTGAACTTTCTATTCATCAAAATGCATCCTCAAACAATGAATCCTCAAAAATGCATCATGGTTTCCACCAGAAATATCAAGCAGCACAACTGTGTACAGAAAAACAGTGCAACAAATAAATGTTTCTTGAGCATCAGATCATCGTATTAGAATGATTTCTGATGGATCATGTGACACTTAAAACTGGAGTAATGATGCTGAAAATTCAGCTTTGAAAACAGTTATTTAAAAAATATTTCACATTTTTTCCCACTGATTTTCTTTATTTTTGATCAAATAAATTCAGCATTGGTGGGCATTTTAAAAACATTCAAAACCTATGTACTTGGCATCTGTGGTTCCTATTAGCAAATGTGACTTACATACGAACAGTTTTAACAGTTTTTCATGCATTCCCTGGGAATTGAACTTATGAACTTTGTGTTGCTAGTGCCATGCTGTACTTCAACCTTTTTTCTCTCTCTCTCTCTCTCTCTCTCTCTCTCTCTCTCTCTCTCTCTCTCTCTCTCTCTCTCTCCCTCTCCCTCTCCCTCTCCCTCTCCCTCTCCCTCTCCCTCTCCCTCTCTCTCTCTCTCTCTCTCTCTCTCTCTCTCTCTCTCTCTCTCTCTCTCTCTCTCTCTCTCTCTAATGAAGGTTACATTGGGATGGGGATGCTGTCCGGAGCGGTGGCGGGAGCAGTATTCGCGTCCCCTCCTCCGGGAAGTGTGCTGGCCGCCATTCTGACTCTGTGGAAGGAGGGCGCTTCAGGAGTCCTGCTCATCGTGAAGAACTACACGGGTGACCGTCTAAACTTTGGCATCGCTCTCGAACAGGCCAGATCACAGGGCGTCCAGGTCGAGATGGTGATTGTGGCCGATGACTGTGCCTTCGCTCAGCCCAGCAAGGCCGGCCGGAGAGGCTTGTGTGGGACTGTGTTCATTCATAAGGTACTATAATAAGCTTGACATGGCTCTATATTAATCAACTGTATCATTATTCAATTCAAAATAAAAAAGAATAGGCCTTTTAAATAAATGCCATTTTTCTCTTTAGCTAGCTGGAGCTCTAGCAGAGAATGGTTGGCCTTTGAATGAAATTGTTGCACAGGTGAACAAGGCCACAAAAAATATTGGTAAGACTAAGAAAGACCAGAATAGTACCATTTGGGTTGTTATGTTGCAGTTCTACATGACATGTTTCCATTGTGAAAGTCCAGCAACTGTCCTATGTAAAAAAACAAACGTAAATAAAAATGAAAAATATGTTTTAACAGGCACGTTGGGTGTTAGTCTGTCTCCATGCAGTGTGCCCGGATGCCTTCCGTCTTTCCAGCTTCCACCGGGAGAGATGGAGCTGGGACTGGGTAATAGAGATCTATATCAAAAAGAACACCTTAAATTAATTATCTGAAGTAGAAGTTATTAAATGTACATAACCTTTATGGTAGATACAATTAATCGATTTGACAGTAGTAATATAATACTGTCGTCAAATCGATTAATCGCATCTAACAGAAGTTTGTAAATATATGGTGTGTGTGTGTGTGTGTGTGTGTGTGTGTGTGTGTGTGTGTGTGTGTGTGTGTGTGTGCAACTGGGCCATAAACAAAAAAATAAAAATGAGACGGGATATATTATACCCAAAAATTCTTCATACAGTGGACTACCAGTAAAATTGGACCAAAAATTATTTAGACACTTTGACCTGATAATGTTTTGTTTAAGTGTTTTTCTTTAATTCCTAATGCAACCTTTTACACCACAGACTGAACATAATTAAGCATTGCTTGGTCATTGTTTGACCTAAATTTGTATGGCTTAATTGTGTACTTAAATTTAACAGCTGATTGGTTGATTGTTACATCCATTACATCCCTTTCTATCAAAGTTATCTGACATTATCAAGATAAATTTGTTCTGACACAGTTTAACTCAGAGTTCTTGTCATATTTTATTATCGTTTTCTAAACTATAACGAATAAACTGATAATGTGAGAAAATGTTGGTGTCTGATAAAATGTTGATGTGTGTTTACAAACTATAATGTTAGATGCGATTAATCCTAATTAATTGATTTGACAGCACTAATCTACACGTTATATATACACAATATATATACATATATATAAAGGGAGTGCAGAATTATTAGGCAAATTGTATTTTTGAGGATTAATTTTATTATTGAACAACAACCATGTTCTCAATGAACACAAAAAACTCATTAATATCAAAGCTGAATATTTTTGGAAGTTTTAGTTTGAGCTATGTTAGGGGGATATCTGTGTGTGCAGGTGACTATTACTGTGCATAATTATTAGGCAACTTAACAAAAAACAAATTTATACCCATTTCAATTATTTATTTTTACCAGTGAAACCAATATAACATCTCAACATTCACAAATATACATTTCTGACATTCAAAAACCAAACAAAAACAAATCAGTGACCAATATAGCCACCTTTCTTTGCAAGGACACTCAAAAGCCTGCCATCCATGGATTCTGTCAGTGTTTTGATCTGTTCACCATCAACATTGCGTGCAGCAGCAACCACAGCCTCCCAGACATTGTTCAGAGAGGTGTACTGTTTTCCCTCCTTGTAAATCGCACATTTGATGATGGACCACAGGTTCTCAACGGGGTTCAGATCAGGTGAACAAGGAGGCCATATCATTAGATTTTCTTCTTTTATACCCTTTCTTGCCAGCCACGCTGTGGAGTACTTGGACGCGTGTGATGGAGCATTGTCCTGCATGAAAATCATGTTTTTCTTGAAGGATGCAGACTTCTTCCTGTACCACTGCTTGAAGAAGGTGTCTTCTAGAAACTGGCAATAGGACTGGGAGTTGAGCTTGACTCCATCCTCAACCCGAAAAGGCCCCACAAGCTCATCTTTGATGATACCAGCCCAAACCAGTACTCCACCTCCACCTTGCTGGCGTCTGAGTCGGACTGGAGCTCTCTGCCCTTTACCAATCCAGCCACGGGCCCATCCATCTGGCCCATCAAGACTCACTCTCATTTCATCAGTCCATAAAACCGTAGAAAAATCAGTCTTGAGATATTTCTTGGCCCAGTCTTGACGTTTCAGCTTGTGTGTCTTGTTCAGTGGTGGTCGACTTTCTGCCTTTCTTACCTTGGCCATGTCTCTGAGTATTGCACACCTTGTGCTTTTAGACACTCCAGTGATGTTGCAGCTCTGAAATATGGCCAAACTGGTGGCAAGTGGCATCTTGGCAGCTGCACGCTTGACTTTTCTCAGTTCACGGACAGTTATTTTGTGCCTTGGTTTTTCCACACTCTTCTTGCGACCCTGTTGACTATTTTGAATGAAACGCTTGATTGTTCGATGATCACGCTTCAGAAGCTTGGCTATTTTAAGACTGCTGCATCCCTCTGCAATATATCTCACTATTTTTGACTTATCTGAGCCTGTCAATTCCTTCTTTTGACCCATTTTGCCAAAGGAAAGGAAGTTGCCTAATAATTATGCACACCTGATATAGGGTGTTGATGTCATTAGACCACACCCCTTCTCATTACAGAGATGCACATCACCTAATATGCTTAATTGGTAGTAGGCTTTCCAGCCTATACAGCTTGGAGTAAGACAACATGCATAACGAGGATGATGTGGTTAAAATACTAATTTGCCTAATAATTCTGCACTCCCTGTATATATATATTGCATGCCAGTTTCTTTAAAAAATTAACAGTAATGTGTTTATATGGTATATTATATTGATTAAAATGTACACTATATGTTTAATTCTGTACAGGTATTCATGGAGAACCAGGCATTAAGAGATCAAAAGTGAGTGTCTTAAACATGCCAATCATCCCTACAATAACCAATCATGTATGGTCCTTTGAGATTGATGGTTTTGATTGTTTTCAGGTGGCCTCTGCTGATGAAGTTGTGAAAACTATAATAAATCACATGACTGATTCGTCAAACAAATCACATCTGTCCCTGAAGTCAGGTATGGAGATGTCATACACAGGGTTGAGTCTGAAGGTGTGCGTTTGCATGATACATGTGTATTCAAAGGTGTATTTCTCTAACAGGAGACGAGGTGGTGCTGTGTGTGAATAATCTCGGTGCGCTCTCGTGTTTGGAAATAGCCGTGGTTTCCAAAGCAGCTGTACACTGTCTAGGTGAGACTCAAGTACTCAACACCAGATTTACATCATTTAAATTTACAAACTTTAAGACAATAATTGTGTTTTTGTAAGAACAGAATGAGCTTGTAATAGCCTAATATTTCCATTATATTATACTGTTAGATTTCTTCAACTTGTGTTGAGCGTTTCTGATTGGATGCACTCTTTTTCAGAGGAGCGTGGTGTGCTGGTTGTCAGGGTGATGTCGGGATCATTCATGACATCACTGGAGATGGCGGGAATGTCTCTTTCCTTAATGAAGGTTGATGAAGAGATCCTCCGGCTGTTTGGTGCGTTTGCTTTAAATCAAATTTTACAAGCATACTTACCTGTGTAACAATATTGACTATGAGTTTAACCCCTCCGGGAATAATTAACTCAAAAGGGATTCAATATTCATGAAGTTAAAAATATAATTTGCTAGTCGTTCATTACGTTATTTAAATTTTCCGATAAGGAAAATATTTAATTAAATACAAGTAACCCTTTACGGAATTGCTTGAAATTATCTTACTAAGTTTGTCCGGCAAATTATTTATAGACTTTCAAATCAATTCTCAATAAGGGATTACTGCTTTACGAGCGCATAAGAAACATTAACTTTACTGATCAGGACAAATTAATATTTCATATGTTCATACAGTTTATGTTCCTAAAATAGTAGCATAAGCCAGCTTTAGGTAACGTTAGGATCGTAAATTTCATTGACTTTGTGTATGTGGAAGAGTAACATATTCAATTCAAAAATATCTTTTGGAAGTTTAATAAACACAGACTAAAAATAACACTACAATTCACACAGAAAGTACATACTAAATATGCATAAAGAGAGTAGAAATATAGATAGTAAATGAAAAGATTATGATACCTAAAAGAAAAGAATGAAAAGAAAGAAAAATGAGAGAGAGAGAGAGAGAGAGACAGCGTTCACTTCGGTTCGTTACATAGAGCCCTCACGGAGTTAAACTCGTCCCAAACGGGAATAACACGACCTTTTTAACAGCAGTTTGGATTTTAGAAATAAGAATACTTGCTTTGGTTTTGGCTTCTCGCGTGTGTGCGTGTATTCTGAGTTCAAATGTCCTGCGTGTCCGGCGGTTCTTTCCGAGGTCGGTTTGGTGTGGCGGGTCTCTTGGAAGTGTACTGAATTCTCCTCTCTGAAGAATGCCCTCGGGGGCTGGAAAGCGGGTGGCGGATTGCCTGTGGCGGGTGATGCAATGCAAAAGGCAAAAAGTGAGGGTCACATTGGTATTTGTAGATCAGGTAAAGTGACGCCCATTTCCTGGATGGTCCAATCGATCTGAGCGTTTTCGGCGCGAAACAAAGTTCTTTGTTCGGCTGGGTTCCTCCTCCTGGCTATTATCCGGGGAAGATATGCTCATGCATTTTTCTTTACAACGCTGGTATTTTTGTAATAATGCATGTTCTGTAAATTCTTTTACAAGATTCGGTACGATCGCATTTTTCTGATTACAAGGATACCATGGAAGTCTGAGATCTGGGAATACACAAATACAGGCTTTCCACCGTCTGTTGGCCTACACAGCTTGAGTTACATTCATATAATCCTCCTTATTATTCCAGACACATATAAAAACACTTCAAGCAGAAAAGCATACATTTTAATACATTTTTGGGGTGGCTTTTTAATCATACATTCCCCTGATACTAGTGGGACTCTATGTGGGTGTGTGTGTCTAGATGTTTGTGAGGTGTCAGATATCATGCAGGGCCATTTGAGGGGCAATAAAAGTCACTACGGAGCCTGCTTGTTATCTCCCAAGGGAGATCAAAGAGTGGTCTTTCAGACATCATGGTGCCATTTCGGTGATCAATCGTATTAACATGATCTGATAACGCGCCTCACGAGAGTCGAGAGACATCTGGCCATTTGCCAGATGAACAGACATCGTCATTGTGGCTGCACCTGGATGACACTGGAATCTTTAGTTAGTTCTCAGAATAAGAGACTGTAATTATGACAGAGCTAAAATGTATATTAAACGCATGAACAAAGTTTCACTGCACACAATATCTTTAAGATGCTAAAATTTCTCATTTGCCAGTATACTCTGAAATAGAGTGGAGCAGGTTTGTCATCATTTTGTAGGGTTGTTTCGCATCGCACTGGTTCCCTCGACAAAAACACAGTAGGATTTTTTCATAGGCTTTTGGGTTATCGCTAAAAACAAGCTCTAATCAACAAAAGTTTATGGTACTTAAATAAATAAATCTCACCGATAAACACAACTTTTATGAGTTTTGAAGCCTAAATGCAGTCAGCAGAAGTAAAAAGCTAAAGGTGGGCTATAATCAAGCTACACCACAGTCCCACAAATCAATGTTACCATCACTAAGCTTACTGCTTACTGAAATGTATCATGTCATGTAATCGCTCAATCTGTGTTTCAACCGCGGAAAGACAATAAAACAGCTTGAGAACAATGTCCCGTAGCATCACATTTACCTCAGCAGTCATTCAGAGTCCACAGCTGTTAGTTCACTAGAGAAATATATGCACTATATAAGCCTGTATATCCATTATATTCTACTTAAAGCAGCACTAGGTACCTTTTTTTTTTAACCTTCATAATATATTTTTTAAGACTCTTGAGATGATAAATCGACTTACAATAGGTTGAATGGCACGTCTGCCATAGCCTGATGGGGTCTGTATCGTTTTTAATCGTACTTTTAAACTTCGGGTTTCAGGTAGTAACTCGAGAACAAAAAGAACTACAAAATTCGACTGCTTTACGGCATATACGCCACTTCCACCAACACCCACACTTCCTTAAATTCAGATGTGCGAGCCAAACTTTGTTCGTCGGATAATATAGTCATGTCCGAAGCAGCAGAGACAAATAAGAAAGAAAAGGTTTTGTTGGAGGAAAGCAATAAGAGGAAACGAGAAAGTGATGGGATTAAAGGCAGGACGAGGATCAACATGTGACCAACGTTTGCTCGTCGGCGTGAGCTGAAGGAGGCGTGCCCGACCGATGCTGTCCTGCTTATTATGGTGATTACCTGACGCTACCACTCAAACATTGAATTGAAGTATCATAGATTCTGTAAAACGGTAACCAATAGACTACTATAATGACGCTGGCTTGTAAACGTGAGCATCGCGATTATTTGGCGTTTGAAAAAAATAAAACCCATGAAATTATATTCATATGACATGCTGAAACATGCCACTGACTGTACCTGGGATGAAGACATTTAACACGCGCTGCCAGAAGAACACCTGCATGTGAACTCCTCTTGCAGTGTTCAGGGGAACTGTTAGTGCTGCACCAACCCGCTTTTATGAAGTTATTTGGCCCGCCCCGCACCACTGTATATATTTTTACAACCCGCCCCGCACCCGTGACCATTAAATAGACATACGGGGTCCGCGGGTTATGAGACGACCCACGCATCACTAGTTCAGGGCTATCAGGGTTGTCATGTCAACAAATGCACGCGCGATGGCATCCCCTGTTGTAGGATGACAGAGCTTACGACAGTAGTTGAGGACATTATTTTTTCCAAACTGTAGGGGGACCCCGAGAGCAAAAGTTACCAAGTGTTGCTTTAACCTGTTAGTGATGTCTTGTTTATTTAATGTGTTTAAATAAATCTGTTATGATTTGACGGCCATGTATAAATGATTATATTTCAACAACTAATTGGAGAGAGAACATTTTTTGTTTAGATTTAGAAGTTAATGCAAAACCTTATGTGAAGCTTTTGAGTGTTGATTATTATATCTAAAAATAAACTGAGGCTAATAGCTGGGCTCTTTTGTTAACCTGTAATATTACAATGTGTAGCCTAATTAAGGACTCCCTACATAGTTTACAGCATTATCTTTAAGAAACGTTTAGTTATAATTTAATTCATTTAAGGGCAGACACAATTTTTTCAGTATACCACTGTTGAATAAAAATAAATAAAAAGCAATTTTGTAAAACTGGTGTACCGAAATCGTACCGAACCATCAGATTTGTGATTGCAGATTATTTTGCATTGTATGTGAAGTGTCACAGTTTTGTGTTTCTCAGATGCTAAAACTACTGCCCCAGCCTGGCCTAACCTCAGCCCGACCTCAGTGAGTGAGAGGAGCCTGTTCATGGAACCTGCCGAAAAACCTGCCGCAGCTTCAGATAAATATGATGAAGGTAGAGAAGAGAGCATGTATGCCTCAGTTTCTTTGTGTTCTTTTTAATTTAATGCAGGTTTAAATATGTATTTGAACCTTATTATTCAATTAACTAATATACATAAACTCTATAATAAACAAATAACATAGGTATATATTTTACTACTAATACAATAATATTAATGCACAACTGTTTAAAAGCTTGGGGCTAGTGTAAGTCTTGGTGAGAATAAAGGCCTATAAAACTATAAAGATAACTATATTGGCATCCATGTCACCAGCGGTTTAATGTTGTTCGGTTTATTCTAAACGTTATCGTCCTTGGTGTCATAAAGGGATAGTTCACCCAAAAATTATTTACATCAGAGTTTCTTTATTCTACTGAACACAGATGAAGATATTTTAAAGGGCATTGGTAGCCAGAGATATAGATTCCTATAACTATAACTATAGTTGGAAAGCAATACAATGGAATTCAATGGATGCCATCAACTCTCTGATTACCAACATCCTTTAAAATATCTTATTTTGTATTCAGCGAAAGAAAGAAACTCATTTAGGTTTGTGGGTGAGGGTGAGTAAATGATGACAACATTTGAATTTTTGGGTGAACTGTCCCTTTAAGTCTCTTATTCTTACCAAGACTGCACTTAAAAAAAAAACAGTTAAAACAGTAATATTGTAAAATATTGTTAATTTAAAACAGCTGTTTTCTATTTTAATATGTTTGAAAATGTAATTTGTTCCTGTTATGGCAAAAATGAACAAGAATTCTATGATGAATAGAAAGTTTGAAACAGCAGCATTGAAATAGAAATCTTTTGTTACATTATAAATATCTTTACTGTCAATTTAATGCATCTTTTCTTTGCTGAAATTATTAAAAAGCTTCTACTTGAACGGTATTGTATATTTACTGAAAAGCCTGAAGCACTTCATCGACACAGTGGTGCTTCTTCACAGGCTCGCTCTCTTCTGTCATTCGCCTGGTTTTGGAGTCCGTGTGCAAGATCCTCCTGCAGCGCCAAGAGGAACTCAATGCTTTGGACCGCGCAGCAGGCGATGGAGATTGTGGGAACACACATGCTCTTGTAGCTAATGGTAACTTTTTCAACATTCAAACAACACGCATATTATTTAAACCAACATATACACTAGGAAAATGCTGGGTTAAAAACAACAAAAGTTGGATTGAAAATGGACAAACCCAGCAATCGGGTTGTTTTAACCCAGTGGTTGGGTTAAATGTTTTCTTAAAACAACCCAATTCCTGGTTTTGTCCATTTTCAACCCAACTTGGGTTGTTTTAAACCTGCAGTGTAAATGCAGCCTAAGACAAAAAATGGCTTTTATGACATATATTTTGTGACGGGCTTACGAAACATCTAAAACAATGCTGTGGTGGACTAAACACGCTCATGGTATGTGCAAACATATAGTATTTTGACCTACTGAGAACTTGTGAAGAGCTTATAAAATGTGTGAAGAAGTCAAAACAGTTGTTCGGTTGCACATAAACGAAGACTAAACGGAGAAGGTATGCATGAGCATAATGTTCTTTTAGGGTCATATCTTGTGACGTCATTCATCCATGTTGTTTTGAACGACATCAGAGTTCGTTCATTTTTTTTTAGAGTGTTTTGATTAATTTTGTGTGCATATATAATGTTGTTAAAATATCTACTTCAGCCATTCAGGAGTGGCTCCAAACCAGCAGAATCTCTGGCAACCTTGGCCAGCTTCTAGCAGATCTGGCTCTGTTGGTCCAGGAAAGGATGGGAGGATCGTCAGGGGCGGTATGTGAATGTACAGCAGATTCAGACACTTGATGCCCTAAACCAGTGCTTGAGCTGATTAACTACTCTAAAGGATAACCATAAAGATAACTAACGTCCACACCAGCGGATGATAAAAATCTGTTTATTATAAGTTCATACTGCAGTCGTCTGCCATTTTAAGCTTTAGCTCTTTAAAGTCTGTGATTCCAGAGACATCACTCCTCTCTTCAATTATCGTTATACTTATGATGTGGACTCTATTTCTTTATACTTAGAACGATTTTAGAACTATATAATTAATTGTTAACGTCCTCGATTTGAATGGCCCTTAATGGTGTTCACACTTTTAGTTTGATTCTCCTGGTTTGCTTTATCTGCACCAAAAAAAGAAAATGATACATTTAGCCCTGGTTCACCCAATTCCGATTTTTTCCTCTCATGTGGCACAGATCGGATATGACGTGAACGTGTAAGCAGTAAAAAAACGCATGAATTCCGATATCCTCAGATCAGATTCAGGCATCACTCATATGTGGTAATAAATCCGCCAGTCGTATAATAAATGCGAGTCGTACGTCACTGAAAAAAGGACGGAGCTGAATGACTTCAACTCAGGTGGACACAAACTGCGATCCAGTGTTGCCAAGTCCGCGGTTTTCATGCGGAATTGGGCTACTTTAACACAGTTTTGAGTTGCAATTGGACAGGTTTTGTTGTGAAAACCTGGCAACCCCATCAAGGGCTCTCCTCTTTTTCTCCGCCTTAAGAGAGAAATGTTTTGGTGACCTTTAAAGATGTGTGGAACAGTGCAGACAGCGAAACATTGTACAATCATTTTGTCTGCGTTCATTGCATATCGTGCTGTTTTACCCTTTCACCGGTTAAGAACGTCTTGGGTTGTTTTGCCAGTGTACAGTATAAATGCAAATATCGGATACAAGTCGCTTTTGAAAAGATGATGTAAGCGGGTCGTCAAAAAAATCGGATACAGTCACCAAAACGAAATTGTGCATCAAGACCTGCAGTGTAAATGCAGCCTAAGACAAAAAATGGCTTTTATGACATATATTTTGTGACGGGCTTACGAAACATCTAAAACAATGCTGTGGTGGACTAAACACGCTCATGGTATGTGCAAACATATAGTATTTTGACCTGCTGAGAACTTGTGAAGAGCTTATAAAATGTCAAAACAGTTGTTCGGTTGCACATAAATGAAGACTAAACGGAGAAGGTATGCATGAGCATAATGTTCTTTTAGGGTCATATCTTGTGACGTCATTCATCCATGTTGTTTTGAACGACATCAGAGTTCGTTTTGACCTTTTCTCTGTCCGCTTGTTTGGTCACACCAGGGTTCGGATGGCAGCGTTCACATGTATTCAAATGAACCGCACTAACAGAGCAATCGCACCAGAGTTTGTTTTAATCGAACCAAACCTGCCAATTGTGAACACACCCTAAATGTTTGAAAACAAAATGATTATTTCTTTCTCATGAAGTGATCTAATGATCCGTTATCTTTTCCTCCCTAGTTATATTGCTTGTTTTTGTCCGCGGCTGCCCCTCATCTCAAACAAAGCGCTGATGGTGCTGCTTGGGCCAAGGCATTGCATGCTGGGACAGAGGCCATGAAGAGGTCAGTGACAGGGCACTGACTTTTCCAAGTAAGACAAAAAAAATATGTTTAACAACATTCCTCTCCAAAAATGTATTCCTAACCCTAAACCTACCTATTACTTATTTCTTAAACCAGAGGGAAATGATGTAGAAGCACCTAACTCTGGTTGTAAGCCTAAATTTGACATAAACTGTGAACACGTCCCTCGAATCAACAAAGATGTTGGCTTAGGAACATGTATTTGGTGAAATCAAGTTCACCATCAGGGACACCAGTGTTAAATTAATACATTCTGAATTGTTTTCATTTATACTTTAGTATATTAGAATGTGCCAACTTGGCACATGTATAAAGATGTGTGACATTTTGTGCAAAACACATTCATTGTTTTATTCTGACAGATATGGAGGTGCTGAACCAGGAGATCGGACCATGGTATGATTGTGACAGGAATTAAGAGTCAAATTCTAGTTGAAGTCATTGTTTTTTATCTCAGTTCTTTAATTAGCAAACAGTCAACACAGATTAGTTAACATATGTATGAATTGCACTACCGGTCAAAAGGTAAGGGTACTTTTGAACAGCAGTGTAGTTCCATGTTTATCTGAATAGTTTATTGAATGTACATGATCAGCAGTATTTTGGATGAATATGTATATTGTTTATATATATATATATATATATATATATATATATATATATATATATATATATATATATATCAATGATTGTTTTTTTTAAATAATTAACCTGCAAGTCTTATCCTAGTACCTTTATTAAATCAAATCTTGTGATAGTTGCAAATCATTGATGAAACTGAGCCTATATGTTATCTTTTAGCTTGATGCCCTATGCCCTGCCGTGGAGGAGTTGATGAAACTTTCCACAGCGCCTCCTGATGGTCACATGGCTATACTACAAGCAGCTGTGGAGGTATGGACTGTCACCTTAGCAATTTTTTGCTTTTGCTGTTTTCTCATAATTACTTGCATCTATAATATTACCCTTTTGTCTATCTGTAACAGAAAGCAGATTTGGGAGCAGAATCTACCCGTAGTCTCACTGCAAAGGCTGGACGCGCCAGTTACATTGCATCTGAACATTTGACCCAGCCTGACCCTGGTGCCGTGGCAGTAGCTGCCATTCTGAAGGCCGTACTCCATTCTCTGAAGGGAGATTAAAGAAGCTCACCAACATTATGCAGATTCTGAAACTGCCCCTATTATGCCATTTTAAAGGTTTGTAATTCTGCAGGTTTACATGCATCCAAGGTCAAAAAACACTTTTGTGTTATGCATTGCACATCACCTTATCTCTCAAAGAATCTGAAATGGTTCGTTTGAAGATTCAGTCTAAACCTATGAAGGTATTTTTGGTGCAAAACATTCTTTGTTCTTTTCTCAGAGAAAAGCTTAACTCCAAGTCTTCCAGAGTCGCGGTCAAAGCTGATTCGAAAGACCGCCGTTCGCCAGCTTCTGCGTTTACTAGAAGCACGCAAACGCAACTCTGCTGTCATTTTGTTAAGCCCCGCCCACCAACTCTATACACGATGTGATTGGCCTGACCAGAGTTTGGTGTTTACAGCTCAGAAGGGTATTGAGAGTTGCTAGACGACACTCGTGGCAAATTAGATTTGCTGCAGTTAGGGTGCGTCTAGATTTCTAGGCTGCATATTCACATGTGTATCAATAAATTTGAAGTCACAGAGAAAAATCTTTTAGGAGTTGTACACTTGTAGCTTTTTTTTCTCTCTTACAAACACAACACAACAGGTACATCTTCACACATTCTTCATTGCAGGTGCACAAATCCTATTCTACAAATCACACATGAAGAAACTCATACGCTCACATTTTTGCTTCAGTTGCTGTAGTGCATATGGTGCAAAACGCAGTCACACACCCGTAACAAAAATATGAAGTCACGGACAAATTTTGCACATCCCCGACTTAACATGTGAATCCATGCAATGAGAGTTGAACACTTGTGGAATATTTGGTCACAAATGCATTACTTTTCTTGGATATTTTTCAAACACAAACACAAGTCCAATCACTACAACTGCTTGAATCTGCTGCTACGAGTCTCACGCACAGTTTTTACACCTTCAAATAACAAGTTCTGCGCGCTCTCACTTTTGCACCATATACACTGTAAAAAGTGGAGCAAAAGTGATTTGTACATCTGAGAGGCAGCGGCAGGCCCTTTTGCAGAGAGCAGAGAATCTCGGCCAATCAGAAGAGCTTGTTTGTACGGAGCCCGGGGCGTGGTGGTGACAGACAGATAGACAGAAAGATAGATAGATAGATAGATAGATAGATAGATAGATAGATAGATAGATAGATAGATAGATAGATAGATAGATAGATAGATAGATAGATAGATAGATAGATAGATAGATAGATAGATAGATAGATAGATAGATAGATAGATAGATAGATGTGAGCGTATGAGTTTCTTCATGTGTGATTTGTAGAATAGGATTTGTCCACCTGCAGTGAAGAATGTGTGAAGGTATAACTGTTGTGTTGTGTTTGTAAGAGAGAGAAAAAAGCTACAAGTTTACAACTCCTAAAAGATTTTTTTTCTGTGACTTCAAATTTATTGATACACGTGTGGATATGCTCTACAGATACAAATTTCACTCTCACATGTGTTCAGTTGCTTTGCACCAAAAATATCTTTCTAAGAACCTACTCTACTGTGATTTGGCCAGACGGCCCAGTTTGTTTGATTGGTCGACCATTTACAGTGCGCTTTGGAAACTAAACACCTATTGCCATATCTGAATTTCAGCTTCAGCTCTTCCTCAGCGCCTGATTCACAATGATACGTACAATAAAGAGATTTTTTTTCTGTATTGATTTCGAGTCGATGAGTCGATGTCTTAGAGATTCACAGTGCTGAAAACAGCGTCTTCTCAACAACACCAACCAAACTCATTCGGTCTTGGCTATACTACTGTTGTCTGCTGACAATAAATGAAGACCAAAGACTGGCATTATGCAAATGTATTGCATAGTTTTGTAACAGGAAGTGAGACTGGATGTAAGGTAATATTCTTAAAAGCATAATGCGGGGCGGGCACTTTAAGGAACAGTAAAGCAAAAGGTTGTAAACAAAACACAAGAGTTTGATCTTTAAGATGACGTAAATTATATATATATATATTTTTAAAGAATCCCAGTTAAATGTGATATAAGTAGGTTGACATCCCTGATGATGATGATAACTTTGTCTCCACTGTTTTGTGGCTCAACTTTGTGTGTTTGACTTTGGCCCAAGAAATCTGTTTAAAACAGTAATTTAAACAATTATATTGCAATTTGGTGTTGCTAACTTAGCAGAATTTACACTCTTCCGCTTTAATGAAATGATGGAAATACTGAATATAATGAGAGTGCTTTGTAGTACTGGAATTGTTTTGTTTACTGTGGTAAATGAATGCAGATATGTAATTTGTTAAGTGATTAATAATGCAAAATGAGTATTAAAGGTGAATTTAACACTAATAAATGTTTTAAAATGTAATTTTTAAATGCAACATTGACTGTAAAATGAATAAATGTAACTAATAAAAACAGCTAATCATTTTCATCATGTACTCACCCTCATTTCATTCCAAACCTGTATAGCTTTTTCTCAGAGGAACTTTTTCTCATAAAGTATGACTTCCATTGTATGTGTACTTTCGGGCAGAAAAACATTTAAAAATGATTTTTTTTTTATGATGATGATGCATGTTTGCAATGTTTTCCCCCATGCATGTTGTGCTCAAAATAAACACACACCATGTTCATGCACGTCTGCGCAAGGAACTTGACAGTCCCGTTTTTTTTTATTGACGTAAGTGTGATGGTTATATTTACACGGAGTGAATTATGAACGCAGAGAATCAAACCGCTCAACTGCAGTTGATATAATGACTGACTTATCTTTTCTAGTCAAAGTCCATGTTAGGTGAATGAGGAAACAGGAAAGAAAATTGTTATTTTAAATCTACATTTGAGCCGGAGGTCTTGTTTCGTTTCTCTCTTTACCTTATTTTTTCTAGTCTTGTACCCACAGTTTCCTGACTTCCTGTCTTCACGCGTGCACACGCACAGTAGGTATTTGAAGAGCAGAACGTAATGTTGCTGGTTTTCTACGCTAGCTGAATGACTGACACTTCGTTTTGAACTGCCGTCACCAGGTAACGTTAGGTTCGTTTTAAACATCGTACCTTGACCTTGTATAGTTTCAGATATGTATAGCATCAGATTAAACCTGTCGCGATTATTAGATGAGGCTGTTATAGGTTTGTTTGCTGTGGGTGTCAAGTCTGTGACCAGTTATTTTTAATACCTCGCTCGTTTTGGCATTACTGTACATCTTATAATAGCTAAATTAGGCTATATGTGACCGGGTTTGTTTCTGAAAAAACTCTCGCTAGAAAAAGAAAGTTGAACCATATGGTGATGGATGAAATTATCACCAAAGCTTTCCTTAAAGGGATAGATCCCCCCTAAAATTATTTCATGGACCCCACTGATTTTCATTGTATGGGGAAAAAAATACTGTGGAAGTCAATGGAGCCAACTGACATTCACCAAATATCTTCTTCTGTGTTCAGCAGAAGAAAGAGTTTCATACAGGGTTGGAAGTTGGAACAACCTGAGGGTCAGTAAACTATGATGTAATTTTTATTTTTGGGTGAACTATCCCTTTAAATGGAAAATCGGGTAATTTTCTAGGTTGAGATGATATTAGCAAACTGTGCCACAGTGTTTACCACAGGTGTAACTGCCTTTAGCAACTGAGATCAAAGTAAGTGAACCATTTTAGCAGGAAATGAAAGTCTTAGAAAAGAACTAGAGTCTTGCCTAAACTACATAGAAACACATTATCTGCCATTTTCTGTGTGCACAGCATGACCACAACAGGAGAGAAAAAAAGTAGTTTTTTTCAGGTGTGTTGGCGTTATAGGTTGTATTTTAGCTTGACTGTAAAGAATAGAACTTGACATGAGTATAATTTATCACTATTTTTGTCAACAATTCCTTTTCTGTTCCCCACAGTGATGGAGTTTGCCTGCAGTCACGTCGTGTGTAACTGGAGATCAGAGAGTTTAACAGAAGATGAAGCTAAAATCTCAAATCAAGGTTAGTCTAATGCTGCCTACGTGATGTGAACATTTACTATTATTAGACCTCAGATCATTCTGATGAGACATATTTAGAGACAGAATCACTGAAACAATATATCTATTAAGGAAATGCCAACACACATAACAAAATTCAGTTACACATACTTGCTTTCTCTAGCTGTGTTTTTATTTTATTTTATGTTGCATTCAATGTCAGGTTAGGGCAGGCTGTCACATGTGCTTATGTTTGTGTTGGTTTAATATTATTGCGTGTTTTTTGTTATTTATTATTATTGCTATTGTCTTTTGTGCTTGATAATTGTTTTACTGAACATTTAAATAGTGTCTAATAATAAACATGGTTCAATTGTGACAACTTTCCCCATATTATATTATATTTGCACTCAGTCAATATATAAATCCATCTGTCCCACACGATTGCTCATGTTTTGCAGGTTCCACCTCCACTCTTCCCTGTGGTCTGTCCAGAGCGCAGTCTGTCTCAGATCATCCTTACGATAACCGCGTTAACTTCATTCAGAAACCAGGTGAGTAAACGACACATTGTTTTTCGACACGTTAGCATTGCTTTATGAAGATTATTCCTAATGATTGAAGAGGCTTGTATTTCTCTGTATTTGTGAGCTTGCTTTAAATGAGGAGGAGGTTTCATTTTTTTAAAGTGGGGTAGGCAATTTCAGAGAGGCTAGCAATAGCAAGCTAGCTTTGAACGCATGAGATCCCACCCTCCCTTCAGAGCATCTCCAAAGCCACGCCTCCCTCAAAACACACAAACGCACAGCAGAGTCTGCAAAACATCATGAATGATGGTAGGGCTGGGCGATATGGCCAAAATTTCATATCCCGATATAGCTCAGTTGATATCCCGATAACGATATACATAACGATATAGCAATTTTTCTGTTAATTCAGTTTATGAATAGTCTATGCAAAATTGCAATGTGGAAATGCAGTTTGAAATTATATACAAAACAAATAAAGGTAGTATGGACTACATTTTTATTTTATTTAGAACCTTTTTTTTAAAGCAAGACTGTTGGTAAAGTTAACACCTGCCTAGGGATGTTAACCGATGAACGTTTGACCGATGGCTGACCGTATCAACGTTAACCGATCAAAGTTGTCGGTTAAAATAAATAAAAAAGTGATCTCTAAATTAGGCTATTATAGACAGTGGACTAAACGCTACTACAGTTGGCCGTTTCAATCCAAAATGTTTTTGTGTGATTGAACATATCCCTCGCACTCAATTTTTCATAACTCGCCTGTTGTACTTAATAAACCAATAAAAACATTTGGCACGAGGTTACAGCATTTGGGTTTGTGCGCTCACAAGGTTTGCAAAAAGTAAACACTCGAGGTTAGAGCCAGAGCAGACGACAGGATTAAGCGTGCATTTCGCTTAAGATGGGCTTACATTTGGAAATATATTACATCTTCATTTCAGTGGTAACACATAAGGTGTTGATCGTCTTCCTTTATTATTGTTAGCACTACCTCAAACTAAAGCGGCGTCTCTTCGGAGCTGTCATTTTCTTAAATGAGCCGCGGCAATGATTCAAATGAGCTTCTAACGCTGGACAAACGCCTTTATTTTTCAACGTGATCACCTTGTATCCAAACCATTTCGAAACTAAGGAGCCATTTGTCCTCTGATTACAAACAAGCTCCTCTGCGGCGCGTTTGCGGGACTCGTGTTTCGCGCTGTGGGGGATTTTAAAAAAGTGACGTGAGTGGAAGGGAGGCGGCAGCGCTAGGACAGTGCGTGCGTGTGTGTGAGTGAGAGAGAGACAGAGGGAGCGCGGCTCGCGGCTGTTATTTCAAATAGCGTCGCATATTTTAAACTAATCGGTTAACCGGTTTCAACCGGCTAATGAGGCGGTGGTCGGTCAAGAAAATGTTTAGTTTTCGCCATCCCTACACCTGCCATTAAAATATTTCAATATATGGCTAAATGGTGTGCCACGCGTAAAAGCCCGTTGCAGCGTCTGTGTCTGAAGTGTGTTTTGAGCGCTTATGCCACTATTCTGGCATAATTACTCTGAGAATTACCCTGGTCTGAACCGCGTCTACTACCGTCTTCCTCCATGTTTGTTTATGTATTGCAGCGTGCATGGGCATGCCGTGGCGTGAGGTCATAAACGCCTTATCGTGGCGTAAGCGATAGAGCCTTATGTAAAACGATAGACATTTTCTATCGTCCAGACGATATATTTCGTCATATCGCCCAGCCCTAAATGATGGCGCTAATCTACCTCATATCTCAGAGCACATAACATTACAATGATAATGAGCGTAAACAACTTATAGAGCTCTTACTTGTACCACATGACTGCTGCAGATTCATTTCGCTGTTGATAGTGTTTGACATACATAAATCCAAGTATGAAGACGTGAACAGCTCCGAGTAGAATTTCAAAGGTTGCCATCTCATAATTATGGTAGTTACGTCATGGCATAAACGCAGCATAAGCTCGTTGTTTTGGTTCAGGAGGAACTGTAAAAGGCAGCTGCTGTTTGTTTTTTGCCCTCAGTGACTGTCTGTCTAACTCTGCATAGCCGAATGCAATGATTGGATGGAAAAAAAAAATTTGGTCCCAAGACTTCCATAGGCAATAAATAAAGTCTTCAGATTCAAAATATGCTAAATGCCATCAAATTTGATAATGCTAATGAGCGAATGGTCTCCTCACATTAGTATACGTTCATCAAATACTTTGTTTCAAATCCACTAACTCCCAGCCTCAGCCCTTTCAGAAATACCAGTTTGTTGGCAAAAACCCAAATCGACTCAAATCGAATCATATGATTTCAAGATGGATGACAGGGTGCTTGTAAAGAAAATCAGATTACACTTTTATTTTAAGGTTTCTGTGTTACAGTGTTATTTAAGTACTGTGTAATAATAATTAACTACATGTACTTATTGTAGGATTAGGATTGGGGATTGGTTCAAGGTTTGTTGCATGTAATTATGCATAATTTATAGTTTTTACTATAGTAACTACATGTTACTATAACATGCAACTCTAAAATAAAGTGTTACGGAAAATCGTCACAGTGGCGATGACAGGATTTCGCGAGTAGCATGTAAACACAACAGTGTTTTGTGTGGTGCTGTAACTATGACAGAAACGGACATAGAAAAAACAGCTGTAATATGACACGGACATGGCTTGAATCACAGCTCTGTGTGGATCAGTTTCTTCAGTTACATTTTGAATTCTGCTTTCATCATTTGCAGTGTTTCCAGTTGCATTCTAAGTGATTTTGCGTTTTGCTATGTCTTGTTGTCCAGAGGTTTTTACAAAAAAGCACACATGGACATAGCTAGTTTTGCAGCAAAAGACAAATTACATTTATTAAATACCAACAAAGTTAATTTTTTGAAATTTCTATATATAAACTTTTTATTGCCATTAAAGTGAATTTACTGAACCTAAAAGTAGGAGCCAGATAAAAAAAAATCTCATTTAATAGAAAAAATGTCAGACAGACTATTTGTTTTTGCATCTGAAGTCTTCATATGTATGTTTTAATATTTAGACCGCTTCTATGATTGATGGCTATCAGGATGTGAAGAGAGATTCAACCAGTTAAACTGTCGCCTGCCCCACCTTAAATGTTGTACTGTTTTTGTACTAGTTGTTTTGTTACTAGTTCTGATAAAGCACAGCAGAATTTACTGATCTGTTTAATTTAACTTTACTTGTCTTAAATTACTTTGTCAAGTCACCTTTATTTATACTGTAGTGTTTTATATAAAACCGAATGTTTCAAAGCGGCTTTACAGGAATACAAAAGAAAATAATGATTCAATGACGCAAACAGAATTGAATTCTGCTGAAACACAGCTCTTAAAAGACAATAATGTTGAGTGGAACCACTGTCTCAGTTCAAAAAGAGTTATAGGTGAAAGACAAATGCTCTTGCAAAGAAATTGTTCATTGGAAAAAAAGCATCACATCCTTTTTGTGGGTGTTAAAAGCTGATGACAGGAACAAATGCATGTTGATGAGTGAGTGCTAAAAATTCCCTGCTGATACAGTACATTCATAGTTTTTTACAATGTAAAATCTGAATTTTAAGCATCATTTTCAGTCACATGATCCTTCAGAAATCATTCAGATATGATTATTTGCTGCTCAAGAACAAATGTCTTTAAACTGTTGAGCTGCTTAATATTTCTGTGGAAAATTATCATTTTTTTCAAGATTCTTTGATGAATAGAAAAAAACGTAATGACCCCAAACTGGATTTTTTTTTAAATAAATAATGTATTAATTAAAAGCACAATATGTAAGATTTCTGGATTAAAACATCCCAAAAACTATATATTATACTAAACTAAACTATATTTTTGTCGACTTGTGTACTTACATTATCTCAAATGTTTCCAAGAATGTTTAAATTCAGAATTTCAGCTTTTTTAACCGGGACACGAACCGTGTCTTTGCATCGCCTATCACACATCATGCCCGTGTTACCCTCGCTTTTAATTTTAATTTTGTAGAAACCATGGAAACAACAATGAAGACACTTTAAAGGGTTAGTTCAGCCAAAAATGAAAATTCTGTCAATAATTACTTACCCTAATGTTGTTCGACACCCATAAGACCTCCGTTCATCATCAGAACACAGTTTAGGATATTTTATATTTAGTCCGAGAGCGTATCTAAGTGTATGCACACTATACTGTCCATGTCCAGAAAGGGAATAAAAACATCATCAAAGTAGTCCACATGTGACATCAGTTAGTTTAATTAAAATCTCTTGAAGCATCGAAAATACATTTTGGTCCAATTGTACATTTTGTACACTTGCATACGCTCTCGGACTAAATATCTTAAACTATGTTCTGAAGATGAATGGAGGTCTTATGGGTGTCAAACGACTTTAGGGTAGGTAATTATTGACAGAATTTTCATATTTGGATGAACTAACCCTTTAATATATTGGGCCCTATCTTGCACCCAGTGCAATTGACTTTGTACACCGACGCATGTGTCATTCCTATTTTGCACCCGCGCAAAGCGTGCTTTTCCCTCCACAGTAGCATGTCGCTAAACTAGTGAATGAACTTGCGCTCCCTGGGCGGTTCAGCGCAAAAAAGGAGGCGTGTTCCGGCGCAGACAATCCCTGGTGCTATTTTGCTGTTCCATTAAACAATTGCGCCACTGACCAGAAAAAACCTGGTCTGAATTCAGTGGCGCGTTGCGCGTTGTTCATTATGCTATTTTAAGGGCGCATGCTTGACCATAATGTATAGCGTGTACAACGCGCAGACACTTTGCTCATGTAATCTACACAGATGCAACAGTTATTTTTGCAAATCATAAATTGTTACACTAAAAAAATATTAACACATGAGATGACGGAAATAATCGTGGTGTGCCACGAAGATGTGAAAAATAGGCATAAATCTTGCTTACAAATTATTCAGGCTGTGAACCGCTCCTGGCGTGCGCCTGGTAAATACGCCATAATAATAGCAAGCCATAATGGAACTTGCGCACCTGCTTTTAAAGGGAATGTTGGATGACGCTCTGATTGGTTTATTCACGTTACGTCCAAACCACACCTATGAATAATGAAGCTACTTCAGACCAACCCATTTTAGATTTGCGCCGGGCCCAAGAGCCATTTATCCCGCCGGGAAAATAGCAACAGCGCCAAGACCCGCCCACAAAGTTACTTGCACTTCGCGCTTTGACACTTGCGTTTCAGATCATTAAAATAGGGCCCATTATGTTTTATTAGACAGGTAAACAACTGTTTGGATATGTTTATAGACAGAAATGAATCATTGTTATATAGCTCAACACAGTTAGTCTCTTTTTCTTGATTTACTGCGAGTACCATGTTTTACCATGCCTAATATCATATTACCACGCCTAATTACCATACCCTGCTGCCATTCTGCGCTCAATCTCGGCGTCATCAAGCTACGCCTGTGTTTTGAATAAGGGACCCCTAATGTTGAAAATTACATATTGTGCCTTTAATATATTTTTTTAAGCTCCATCGTTGGTTCCACCTCCTGTCCCGCCCCGTAACAAGCAGCAGAGGAAGAGTTTTTCTAGCTCTCTCCCACCACCATTACCACCGAGAGGTGAGAACACATTCACACTTGCATGCACAGAAAATATTCAGTTTGATTCATCATGTTAAAAAAAACATCTTGTTCTTGATAATAAACCGGTTCAGTGAGTTGATTTTTTTTGTTGTTGAGATGAATAACAAAAACAAATCTGTTCTCTCTATCTCTAACCTTTACATATTGTTTTTCTTCTCTCTCGCTTTCTCTCTCTTTTTTCTCAGGTCTGGAGAATAACGGAGAGACTCCATTTAAAGCTAATGTAAATGTGGTGTCGCTTAAAGTAGGAAGCCTTGTGGACATTACAAGAGGTGTGCTAAACTTCTAAACAGTCTTTTTGTTGAAGGATGAAAATCCTAAATATTCAATTTAAACCAGCTCGCTTACTGTCTCCGCAGCATCTGCTATACAGAGCAGCCAGAAACCAGTGCATTGTGGGAAATGCAATGCCGTCATGTCTTCTGCAAGCAGTCCAGCAACGCACCAAACAAAAATAGTAAGTCGTAACAATAGTTGCAAAACCCATTTGTACATCTGATATTAGTATTGAAATTACTTTCACTTCTGTTAAAAGTGATTTCTGTGTCTTTTTTTGTAGATGTGGAGCTGTGAGTTTTGCGGAAAGGAGAACGTTTACCCCCTGGCGGCACTAAAAGCGGGACGTTTTCCCTTGCGCTCTCCTCCAGGCAGGGATATCATTTACATGGACGACGACGGAGACACGGACTATGAGAATCTAGACGACATGCTGATTGTGCTGTGCGTGGACATTTCCGGTAGCATGAGCGTCACTTCTGAGGTGCCTGTCTTCTTTTATCACAGACGACCAGAGCTTTACACCTTTATTTGATATTTTTGTTCACGTTAAATATATTTCTCTCTCAGATCTCCCCAGGCAACAGCATGCGATCGCCCACATATATTTCACGACTTCAGGTGAGAGGAGACTTCTGAAGTTTTGCTTATATAAACAGGCACATTACATGTGACGTTACTTTTTTTTTTTTTTGGGTTTAGGGAGTCCAAGAAGCTCTTCAGATGGTGCTCTCCTCTCTGCAGAAAGCCTCACCTCACCGAAGAGTGGCACTGGTGACTTTTAACAATGAGGTAAAGACACTTATAGGATTGAGCCAGAAAAGATGAACAAGAGGAGGGACATGTATACTGTTAGATGCTGTTACTAAAGGCTCACTAAAGTGCAAGTGCTTTTGAGGAAGAAATAGCCATTGGATGGCAGGACTTTTTTAAACTAGATTTTCACTGATTGTTCAGATCTGACCTCTATTTTTATGTACACTTTACTACACCATTATTAGATTTATTTTGAAATGCCATTATTTTTATATAATCTAGGGATTTTCAAACACTGAAAAAGTATTTTTTATATTTGTATGTATTATATAAAATATATTATTACTGTATTATTAATTGATATATTATTATAATTATTATATGTAATGTATGGTCCCACTTTATATTAGGTGGCCTTAACTACTATGTACAGTACTTACATCAAAAACTAAGTACAGTGTACTTATTGTGCTCATTTTATTGCAAAACACATTTGCTGATATTGAGGTAGGAGACGGATAAAGTTAGGGACAGGTGTGCTGGTATGGGTAACAGTGTAATTACAGAAATTTATTACAGATGTAATTACATGCAGGTAATTTCAGTAGCAGTATTAACATTAAGTGACATGGCATCTGACGCACAGGAGCCAATGGCACATGTCGCGACACACGCAGTGGCACTTTCGGTTCTCATTGGCATATGTGAGTGGATAGTGACGTGTCGCGACACACGCAGTGGCACTTCCGGTTCTCATTGGCATATGTCAGTGGATAGTGACATGTGTCGCGACACACGCAGTGGCACTTCCGGTTCTCATTGGCATATGTCAGTGGATAGTGACGTGTGTTGCGACACACGCAGTGGCACTTCCGGTTCTCATTGGCATGTGTCAGTGGATAGTGACGTGTCGCGACACACGCAGTGGCACTTCCGGTTCTCATTGGCATATGTCAGTGGATAGTGACATGTGTCGCGACACACGCAGTGGCACTTCCGGTTCTCATTGGCATGTGTCAGTGGATAGTGACGTGTCGCGACACACGCAGTGGCACTTCCGGTTCTCATTGGCATATGTCAGTGGATAGTGACATGTGTCGCGACACACGCAGTGGCACTTCCGGTTCTCATTGGCATATGTCAGTGGATAGTGACATGTGTCGCGACACACGCAGTGGCACTTCCGGTTCTCATTGGCATATGTCAGTGGATAGTGACGTGTGTCGCGACACACGCAGTGGCACTTCCGGTTCTCATTGGCATATGTCAGTGGATAGTGACATGTGTCACTGACACTGTCACGAAACGCTGACACTGGCAGTGACACTGAGTCGCGGAACATGTCGCTGTATGTGACACTCACTGGCAGATGAGCTGAACAACTATACTCACGTAATTGTGGCACAAAAGCCAAAATAAATATCCTATTTTCGTGACTTTTTTCCCCTCTTAAATAAATGTTAATCTAACTTGTTAAATTTAGTAATATGTGTTAGTTTGTGACAAGCAGTATCTGAGTGGCATGTGCCACTGAATGATTTATGCAATAAATAACAATATCTTCCAATTGGCCATGCTTGAGTCACACACAGAGTTCAACATTCAGCATACAAAACACAACAATGGCAGCTATACTAAGTCAAGAGTAAATCAAAAGTAAATGATCAAGTAGGCTCTACAGTTCTTTTTAAGTTACTATAACTCTTGTGTAAGTGGTTCCTAATCGGTTTGCATGCTTTTTTAGTTTTAAGTCTAACTAATTCGATTTTACAGTGTGGTACAGTGTAGCAAACTGATTCTATGTTACAGCATTAGATTATATTTTTTCCTTAAATCTGCAGTAGGTAACTTTTGTAAAAATGTATTTTTTTTACATATTTGTTAGACCTGTCATTATGTCCTGACAGTAGAATATGAGACAGATAATCTGCGAAAAAATCAAGCTCCTCTGGCTCCCCCCAGTGGTCCTATTGCCACTTGCAGAAATACGCCGCTCCCGGTAAGAAACAACCAATCAGAGCCAGGAGGAGTGTCTTAGCAGTGTCAATCAAGCTTGTGTGCGCGCTGATCACAACCCCATCTCATGCACCGCGCATACATGCTTGCTCTAGTAGTGAAAACAATGAGGACAAAATCATATTTGGATACCGGGAGCTGTACGATACATCTTTATACCTTATAGGGCGGCGACACACTGCAAGCGTGGCGTGTCCATTATATTTCGGCTCCCATGTTAACAGGTTAGAGCTTGCACACTGCCCGCGGCGAAAACGCATGCATGCTTTAAATAGAAACAACGCCTATTTTTAACACGACACGCAAGCGTGTTTTATGCGTCTCCGGGCAAAAAAGAATATGAAAATATGTTTATATGTAATTTTGACACGAATACATATTATTAAATGACATTTTGATGTTTGGAAGTCTCTTATGCCGGAGACACACTGTCAAGCGCGGCATTTGTAGCTTGTCGTTTTATGCCTTTGCACACCAGAAGCGTGTCTGACTCGGCACTGCTGCTGCTATTGATGTACAGGGAAGGCCTATACTTCATATTAAACCTAAATATGTAGCCTATACTTATACAGCAAAGACAACGTCGGGAGTATTGACCATACATATATATGGTATTGATGGCAAAATAGGCTACAGAATATTCGTTCTGTATTGACATTTCAATATTTGAAAATCGATAACTGTTATTATTTACTTTAAATTACAGTTATATCTGCCCCGTCTCACACATTCCCCCGCCTGATGTTCCGTGCACACCACGGCTTCCTCTTCGCCCCGCCCGTTGACTCCTCGAAGTCGCTGTGGGTGTGAATTCCTCATCGGAGCCCAAAACTCTAGCCGCATAGCATACAGATAAAATGTCACGCACTGTGCAAAGCAACTATTGAAACCTGCTAATTCACTGGCTTGTCATGTTGCTAAACTAATGTACTAGCAAACCTTATTTAGCATTACATATCGATAGAATACTCACTTGCATACTGTAACGTTAGTTACCGTTATATTATCTTAGCTATTACATGTATTGAGAACCAAGTTTGTAGTCAAAGTATGGGCAGGCCATAGTCAATGTAAATCATATTGTTATGTGCATAAGCTTGTGAATCGAAATCTAAATTAATCATGAAATTTGTGTCAATACCCTGTCCTAGTTTTTTTCCTCACCCATTATTAATTATTATTATCCATGAAAATATAGAGCTCCATTTATATTATATGTAGGGGGTCTCTCACAAAGGCATCATTATATTTGAGGGTCCTTGGCATCAAAAAGTTTGTATAATACATTTTAGTGACTAAACTATACCAAAAAAAAAAAAGGTTGGTCATTCAACGTGTCCATATTTTCCTGTCTAAATGGGCTCAGAATAAGCAGCTCAGCGGTCCAAAGTTTTTGTCAGCAGACACAAATTTGGCAACACAGGATGACCAGTCTGAGTCTGAATGTTACGCCCTGTGTAAGAATTAGGAATCACAGACATGAGGAAAAACTACAGTCTGCTTCTGAAGCCAAAACTCAACAAACCAACTGAGATGTCGAGATGTGATGACTTAGCATTTCCTGTTCTTGGTTTAGTTTTGACGTGCTTGTGGCTTCTTGTGGTGGGCACCATACTTCACTATGAAAAAAGAAAATTGTATAGAGTAGTAAAGCAAAGTTCTGCAATAGCTCTGATTGTGCTTTATTTACTGCCATGTTAACAGATTTCAGGATAGTTGTGTGTGGTTTTCAGGTAACCGTGTACGGGGACGGTACAGGGGTTCCTCTCACTCTGAGAGACTGGGCCCTAGTGGACTATGACTATATGAAGAAGGAGGGCGAGAACTACAGCACCCCTCACTGCATTGCAGAGACTATCCAGCCTCTCACCCAGAAAATCAAAGAGTGAGTGAAACGTTCTCCGACTGTTATTGTTTAAGGTCACGCCACCTTGTCTGTGTTTTCATCAGAAAGCGTCTCTGTCTGTGTATGTGTGTGTGGGCGGTTGTTTTTGTATATTTGTCACTCACGAGTTTCCTCCAGTATTTCTGCTGAAGTATCTGAGTTTGTATTTTGTGTATCTGTCATTTGATATCACAGTTTTATGAAATCAATATAACCTGTTTAAAATGTTAGAGATCATTTTTAATGCACAAGATGAAAGAAAAATAAACACCCAACACAGCGGTTTTCTCCACAGAGTTTTAACACACACATTCTATCCAATCAGAATGAAGTGTTCAGCCATGCTGTAAGTCAGAGATGTGCACTTACAGAGAGTTCCTCAGGGCCTTACATTTAAAAAAGAGAATCACATTTTGAATCACAATCCCCTAGTTTCACAGACAAGGCTTAAAGGGATAGTTCAAAATGAAAATGTCCCATAATTGATTCACCCTCAAGCCATTCTAGGTGTATATGACTTTCTTCTTTCAGCCGAACACAAACTGAGTTTAAAAAAATACCCTGGCTCTTCCAAGCTTTATAATGGGGCAAATGTTACCTTAGATTTTAAAGCCCAAAAAGTCCATCCATCCATCATAAAATGAATCCATACTCCAGGGGATTGATAAAGGCCTTCTGAAGTAAAGCAATGCATTTTTGTTAGAAAAATATGCATATTTATAACTTTATAAACTAGAATCACTGGCTTCTGGTAACGGCACTATGCAAGTTAAGTTTTGGTGGAAGAGTCACCTCTGACCCAATATATTGACAAATGCGGAAGCGCAGAGGAAAGAGCAAAACAAAACACCGGTCATGAATTAGAAGACTAAAATGAGAATTTTTAAAGAGAAATGTCTGAGGATTTCAGTATAAGACCAGAGGAGCTGGAGTTTGTTACAGAGCCCTATTTGTTTAAACCACAAGAGGCGTCTACTCTCACTTAAGCTTACGCTACGCCTACATTCTACGCCATGCATCGAGTCAGTCTTCCGCCAGAACTTAAATCGTATATGGCTGTTACTGGAAGCCAGGGATTATAAATTATAAATCTTGCTGAAGCTAAAACGTGATGCGTAACACGAGAATGAACCTCGTTGGTTCTCACACATCAAGCGAAAATGCTTGAGCTTCCGTTTACCACGATTGATGTGTGAGCTAATGAATGTTTAAATGTAAATAAAAGTATTTAATGCAATCTTTTCTTCGTATAAAGCGATAGTGGCGATAGTGTCTTCATAAAATTTGGTATAAAATGCTCAATTCATATAAATAAGTTTTACAATTTCTTTATAAAGTGTCAAAATGGTAGTTGCTTTGCTGTCAATGGAGGGACAGAAATCTCTCAGATTTGATCAGAAAGATCATCTTTTGTGTCTCGAAGATGAACGGGTTTGGAACGACATGAGGGTGAGGAATTAATGATAAAGAATTTTCAATTTCCAACTATCCCTTTAAAAAATAGCCTCTGTTCTCCTTCACTGCATATTGCATTCAGACTATAAAAGCAATACTCATATTTTTTTCTTATACCTTTTTTAACTTTTTAAAAAAAACTGAAAACACTGACAGTGGATAAGATAGTCTTCAACCAATTTATGAATTAGACTGGGAAATTACCACTTCACTTCACATTGTTCAGTGAGATTTGTGCCACATCACAGTTGGTGTATTATTCATGACTATATATACATACATATATATGATAAATATATATGATAAATATATATATATATATATATATATATATATATATATATATATATATATATATATATATATATATATATATATATATATATATATATATATATGCTCTAATGGTATTTTATTTTGTATTTCTGTTCTTATATTGTTTATTAACTATGGCGTTAAGTCTAATAGTTTGGGTTTCTTCTTCTTCTCCCAGACTCAGAGAACATGGAGCCACAGCACTGGGACCTGCTGCCCTCATCTCTGTTGCTATGGCATCCCAGTTCACAGGGTCAAAGGTACTACCTCTCTCTCTCTCTCTCTGTATATATATATTATATACAGTGCATCCAGAAAGTTTTCACAGGGCTTCACTTTTTCCACATTTTATTATGTTAGAGCCTTATTTCAAAATGGATTAAAATCATTATTTCCCTCAAAATTCTACAAACAATACATAATGACAACGTGAAAGATTTGTTTGAAATCTTTGCAAAAAATATTTTTTTAAATCACAATGTACATAAGTATTCACAGCCTTTGCCATGACACTCAAAATTGAGCTGAGGTGCTCCTGTCTCCACTGATCATCGTTCACAACTTGATTGGTGTCCATCTGTGGTAAATTCAGTTGATTTGACATGATTTGGAAAGGGACACACCTGTCTATATAAGATCCCACTGTTAACAGTGCATGTCAGAGCACAAACTAAGCAATGAAGTCCAAAGGATTGTCTGTGGACCTCCGAGACAGGATTGTATTAAGGAACAAACTGAGCGATCGGAGGAGAAGGGCCTTAGTCAGGGCGGTGACCAAGATCCCGATGGTCACTCTGACTGAGCTCCAGCTTTTCTCTGTGGAGAGAGAAGAACCTTCCAGAAGCACAGCCATCTCTGCTCCTCTCCACCAATCAGGCCTGTATGGTAGTGGCCAGATGGAAGCCACTCCTCAGAAAAAGGCACATGACAGCCCGCCTGGAGTTTACCAAAAGGCACCTGAAGGACTCTCAGACCATGAGAAAGAAAATCATCTGGTCTGATGAAACAAAGATTGAACTCTTTGGCCTCTGAATGGCAAGTGTCATGTCTGGAGGAAACCAGGCACCGCTCATCACCCGGCCAATACCATCCCTACAGTAAAGCATGGGGGGATGTTTTTAAGCGACAGGTACTGGGAGACGAGTCAGGATCGAGGGAAAGATGAATGCAGCAATGTAGAGAGACATCATTAATGAAAACCTGCTCCAGACACGCTGGACCTCAGACTGGGGCGAAGGTTCATCTTCCAACAGGACAACGACCCTAAGCATACAGCCAAGATAACAAAGGAGTCGCTACGGGACAACTCTGTGAATGTCCCTGAGTGGCCCAGCCAGAGCCCAGACTTGAACACGATTGAACATCTCTGGAGAGATCTGAAAATGGCTGTGCACCGACACTCCCCATCCAAACCTGATGGAGCTTGAGAGGTCCTGCAAAGAAGAATGGGAGAAACTGCCCAAAAAATAGGTGTGCCAAGCTTGTAGTACTCAAAAATACTCAAAAAGACTTGAGGCTGTAATGGGTGCAAAATGTGCTTCAACAAAGTATCAAGCAGGCTGTGAATAAATTGTGTACATGTGCTATTTTTTGTTGTGAATTTTGAGTAAAATAATGAATTTAATCAATTTTGAAATAAGGCTCTAACATTAGAAAATGTGGGAAAAGTGAATACGCTGTTAATACTTTCCGGATGCACTGTACATACTGTGATTTTCTAAATATAAGACAATGAAAAAAATGTGGTCATCTTATATTCAGTGTCAAAAGATCATTATCATAAACAACCCTGAGCTCTTGTGGTGTGAATGCGCTGCTCACTGTCCAGTGAAGTAAATTTAAATGTAATAGTACCTACTCAGACAGTACGCAATTTTGGATCCAGCATAAAACAACACTGCTCCAGTCTTGTAGTGTCACTCTTTTTTTCAGGTGATAATTTGCACAGATGGGCAGGCCAACATTGGGCTGGGACAATTAGACCAAGAGTCTTCCCATTGCTCCACCCGATCGCCTTATTTCTACAACCAGTTAGCCCATTATGCTGCTGAAAAGGGGTGAGCGACTACAAAGCACAAATCGCTCTGAATATCATAACATGATGACTGTAGATGAAAATACACAGTGAAATAGATAAACATTAAGTGTTATGATTATGTTTAAGTCATGCATTTCTGTTGTTGTTGATATTTATAGTGTGATCGTGTCCGTGATGACCTTTGAAGGAGAGGACTGTCGTTTGGCAGAGGTTGGGAGGCTGGCTGACCACACAGGAGGCAGAGTGAGTTACTGCTACTGCTCATCTGCAGTCCACCTTCATTCTGTTGAGCAGTTAAGCTCATGCTGCAGGTATCAGGTTAGATGGTAAAGAAGACTGATTGTGAGTTTACACCAAGCGGCAACCTCCTGCGATCTCTCTTAAAGCCAATACGGAAGTAATGTAAACTGCAATTCCTCAACTGGCCACTAGGGACAGGCTCCAGAAGGGAGCAGAATCTCATTGAGCCCCATGTTAAAATTCCCAACTTTACAGCAGAAAAAAACATGTTTACAGCCTGGTACAAATTGTGGTTTTGAGCCTATACCGCACATTTTGACCTTCATGACAACTGTGAGGGGAGTGAATTTTTTTATAACTCATTCGTTTACGTTATATAAAGCCTTTAAGTTCTACATAATTAAGGGTGTGGTTACTTTGAGTGACAGGTGGGTAGCCATTTATCCGCCGTCTATAGTCATTGCGTCACATAAGCTCCGCCCACATCCCGCCTTTTTGCCCATTTTCTGTTATCTGGGAGTGACACGCGATGACTCGCTCACAAGATGGCAACGCCCAGCTCGCCCCTACTTTAAGCTTCAGAACGGCTTATCGGAATCCTATAGGTGACGTCACGGACACTACGTCCATATTTTTTTACAGTCTATAGTTTACACCTGGTATTAAGAGTCATAGTGATCCGATTAGGTCAATCGGATCACAAGTGAACGATCATGGTCTAAAACGTTTTGACGTTTGTCCACTTTTGACACTTCCAGAGGTAGTTGAAAACACATTTGACTGAAGTGCTTTCATAGTGCAAATGTTAATGTGGTCGAATGTGTTCGAACAGCCACAAAAGATGCGTACTCTCCACCTACTGTTTTAATGCGTAAACATTATGGGAAGCGCTAGCCAGTCAGGATTTAAAGCGGCACTTGGCTACTTTTGCTCTCGGGGTCCCCCTACAGTTTGGAAAAAATAATGTCCTCAACTACTGTCGTAAGATATGTCATTCTACAACAGGGGATGCCATCGCGCGTGCATTTGTTGACATGACAACCCTGATAGCCCTGAACTAGTGATGCGCGGGTCGTCTCATAATCCGCGGACCCCGTATGTCTATTAAATGGTCGCGGGTGCGCGGCGGGTTGTAAAAATATATACAGTGGTGCGGTGCGGGCCAAATAACTTCATAAAAGCGTCCCGCGGGTTGGTGCAGCACTAACAGTTCCCCTGAACACTGCAAGAGGAGTTTAGAGTTCTTCTGGCGTCGCGTGTGAAATGTCTTCAACCCAGGTAAGTAACGTTACAGTCAGTGGCATATGTTTCAGCATGTCATATGAATATAATTTCATGGGTTTTATTTTTTTCAAACGCCAAATAATCACGATGCTCACGTTTACAAGCCAGCGTCATTATAGTAGTCTATTGGTTACCATTTTACAGAATCTATATGATACTTCAGTTCAATGTTTGAGTGGTAGCGTTAGGTAATCACCGTAACAAGCAGGACAGCATCGGTCGGGCACGCCTCCTTCAGCTCACGCCACGAGCAAACGCTGGTCACATGTTGATCCTCGTCCTGCCTTTAATCCCATCACTTTCTCGTTTCCTCTTATTGCTTTCCTCCAACAAAACCTTTTCTTTCTTATTTGTCTCTGCTGCTTCGGACATGACTATATTATCCGACGAACAAAGTTGGGCTCGCACGTCTGAACTTAAGGAAGTGTGGGTGTTGGTGGAAGTGACGTATATGCCGTAAAGCAGTCGAATTTTGTAGTTCTTTTTGTTCTCGGGTTACTACCCGAAACCCGAAGTTTAAAAGTACAATTAAAAACGATACAGACCCCATCAGGCTATGGCAGACGTGTCATTCAATCTATTGTAAGTCGATTTATCATCACAAGAGTCTTAAAAAATATATTATGAAGGTTGAAAAGTTACCTAGTGCTGCTTTAAACTCTGTCGGCTGAAGACGCAAATTTGGTTTGAAGATGGAAATGTACCAAGCACAATGTTGTCTCGCCATTCCTGATTTCTAACACTCACTCACAGCATTCAGTATGATCTTGCGGCTCTCAGAGAAGAAACGAAATGCTCTCTGTGTTTTTCTGTTTAAATTGCGTGAGCTTGTTTTGTCAATTTAGATTAAAATATCTGGAAAAGCCCATACATTTACCCTCCCCTTGAAGGAATCTGGACAGAAGTGGTTGATTAAAACACCAGGTTTGAATGCGAATGTGTCTCGCTCGTTAACTTGTGATCTGATCGACCAAACGTGTAAACAAGGCCTTAGATAACCTTAGAGGTACATTAGGATTCTAGCAAAAAAAATTCCCCTTAAGGGTGTTTGCTTTCACTAATTTGGTTCCATTTCACATACTTTTTGCTCATTGTAAACAACTGCAAGAAATACTTGTATGACTCTCTACATATCTCTATTAGTCTCTACCTTTCTCTACATATTCTGCTAACAGCACTAAATCTGTTAATTCCTGATCCTTGTCTGTGAAACCCCTCTGTAGATGGTTAACCTGTTATTAATAGATTTAAAGAACATGAGCTTAAAGCCTTTTTCAGAGAAACTGATACTTATCGCCAAAGACACCCACACGCCTAAAGAAGAATGATTTTGTGTTCAGTGTTTCCCCTACAGCTCTTTTTAAATGTGAAAATGGGTTTTGTCCCTTGAAACAACGTTAATAGGAAACTGGTGCATACATTTGCAAAATACTCTATAGTGTACACCACTATAAGGTTGCACCCATTTAATATTAGTACTTACTAAGTTTGAATAACTTATAATTAATTACACTGTCGTTCAAACAATTGGGATTTATTCAGCAATAATGCATTAAATTGATGTGACAGTGAAGAATTTTCTATTTATAAAACAATCCTGAACAAAATGTTGTTTACACAAAAAAATATTACTCAGCACTTTTTTTAACAATAAAAATGTTTCTTGAACACCAAATCAGCATATTAGAACGCTTTCTGAAGGATCAGGTGACACTGAAGGATCATGTGACACTAATATTTCACAATATTACTGATTGTACTGTATATTTGATCAAATAAATGCAACTTTGGTGAGCAGTAGAAACTTCTTCCAAAAACCATTTTAAAGGTGGCCTAGAATTAAAAATTTAACTAACCTTGCCATAGTGAAATAATAAGAGTTCAGCACATGGACATCACATACTGTGAGTCTCAAACACCATTGCCTCCTCCTTCTTATGCAAATCTCGTAAATCAAAAACACCACTGAAAAAAAAAGTGCTTCTCAGCATAAACCCAACCATGACGTAAGCGTTGGGGATCATTTATATTCACGCCCCCAACATTTGCATCTGTCCAAACAAACCGAATCTATTGATGGTAAACAAGACACACGAAGATAGCAAAAACGGCTCTCATGACACATGGTTGAGGTTTATTATAATCGGATACCACAACAAATCGTTCGTTTGTTCAGCCCATTTTAAGCAAGCTTCACTCAGCGTCTTAAACTGAAGAAAGGGGCAATTACAACTATATTCCTGCAAGCAGTAAGTCATTTATCCACTTATTGACTAGCTGTTTAAACAATTTCTGATTAAATTGAAAGTTTCTTAGAGACCGCATTGTCTAGATGACGCAAGATGCTAGTACAGTAACAATAGGAAACTCCAAGTACCATACAAAACTAAATAGTGTGTCTAATGACAAAGGGTAATATTATTTTGTATTACAAAATACAACCGTAGATACTTTGGTTACAGATCGTTCACGCGATCCTTTTAGCAAATGTCACCTTTTCCACCATATAAGTTAAAACTATAGTCAATGGAGATTGCTAAAATGCAGCTTACTTGTTTATTGGTGTTTTCAGATCGTCCCTGTGCGAGAGAGAGCTCGCGTGCATATGGTTGCCAGATTTAACATGTTTAGGTAAAAACCGGAGTGTATACGGGTTTCTTTTCACGGAAAAGCTGTTTGGGGGATTTATTTACTGAAATCTGGCAACCGCACGAACACAGGCTCTTTCTCACGCGCGGATGATCTGAAAACACCAATAAACAAGTAAGCATCAATCTCCATTTGAGATGTTCTGCTTAAAGTGTCATTCAGTCGGTCTGTGTTCTGTCAGGACTCACAAGCCACTTCGCTGAACTGCGGTGAGTTGCTGAAATAAGCCAATCAGAGCAGAGCTCAACATTAATATTTATAACTCAAAAACAGAGAATTACATCCTAGGGACAATTTACAGGGTTGTAAATGGACCTGTAAAACTGTATCTGGACAATTTTTTCCCTTAAATAAGCCACATACACTCTGTGTTCAGAGAACAATTTAACATATTGTTTCAACTCATTCTAGGGCACCTTTAAAAAATCTCTTTAAAAGAAGAACAGCAATATTACATACCAAACGATTAAAGATCAGCAGGAAAAACTAACTTTTTTTTAATCCACTTCCCAGATAAATATTGTAAATATTGGGACAGTCGCCACAGAGATTCAGAGCGCTATAGCTGACAATGTCCTAGCAACTAGCGTCATGGCAACACTGATGGCACCCGATGGCATGTAAGTATCTTTTAGTAACCTTCACACACTCACACACATGTAAAATAAACAAACACATACGTTGTACCTCTGTCTCTATTGTTCTCCATCTTCTTTAATTGATGCAGGTACTTCCCCTATGAGGAGGATAATCATCGGTTAGTAAGAGAAATTGGCAACGTGACAGATGGTGTTGAGATCACCTTCCAGTTTGCAGTCAGACCGGAAAAAGTTGAAAGTAAGCACAAAATATACAGTGTGATCAAATGAAAACATTTGAGGAGCATTAGAGGAAAAGTGTATATATACACAACATTTTTACTCACCCAAGTCATTCCAAATCTGTTTACTGGTATTTTTTTCAGTGAAACACAAAAGTATAATTTTTCTGTCTTTTAGGTTTCCAGGAACGGGACCGGGTCCCTTTCCAGCTGCAGCTGAGCTTCAAGACTCGAGAATTGCAGAAAGTGATGAGAGTCATCACTCAACAGAAACGGGTCACCACCAGCAGGTAAAGCACTCAAAATACTACACAATAACAGCAAACACCTTCCAGATCCACTGCTAATGACACACTCACTTTATAGTCTTGACAATAAACTACATGGTGATTTATGAGCAAAAACAAAAACAAATTGTAGACATAGAAAGGTGGTTGAAAGAAGTCTCTTCTGCTCACCAAGGTTGTGTTTATTGGTTTAAAGATCCAATAAAAACAGTAACATTGTGAAGTAATATAATTCTATCCCTTACAAAAGGAAAATATATTTACCAATATATTTTCTTGAAATATATTTTAATATATGGAATAATTAGGGCCGGGACTTTTATACTAAGACTTTAATTAAGATTAATTAATTACGTGACTTTAACGCGTTAATTAATTACGCAAAAAAAAAATTAACCACACTTATTTTTGCACCGCGGAATTTTGTTTTAAAAAACGAAAGAATGGAAGCGTCGTCAAGAGCATGGTAGTGTGCAAGCTATACAACAAGGAATTTGCGTATCACCGCAATACATCGAGCCTCAAATATCACAAATACGCTTTTGCTACACTTAATGGCAAACCTTGCACTGGTCTGCTGGACTGAAATAAATAAACAATATTTTGTTGATTAAGCTTATGTATTCAGTCATTATTCAATGGTATACTAAACATCCTTTTGAAAAATTACTTCTCATTGTTCTCAGGTCAAATATTTATATGCAATTAAAATGCGATTAATTTCGATTAATTAATTACAAAGCCTCTAATTAATTAGATTAATTTTTTTAATCGAGTCCCGGCCCTAGAAATAATATATTGATGGTATTATAAAATATATTATATATTCATGCAATATATTGCAAAATATACAAATGATTGCCGCTTTCAATATATTGCAATATATTGGAAAATATAAATATTAAATCCCATATATGTGAATATATTGCATGATATTTTCAAATATATTGCAATATATTTTTGTTTCGTAAGGGATTATAATACATTAAAAAAAATAGTTAAATCAAATATAATGTTGAAAACAGTTTTGGTGCTTAAAGGTGCCATGTGTAAAAATTGAGGTAAAAATATCCAAAAAAATGACCTACACGCATCAAAAGAATGAGAAAAAATAAGGGCGATGATGTCATTAAAAAAATTTCAAGTTATAATGCTGCAGAGATATCAACCTTAATTAGCAGTAGCATTACTAGCCCCGGCCCGACAGGTGTTGTAATACCAGTCTCGGCCATGGGAGGCGGTATGCGGCAACATAACCACCAGCCAACCTGGCGTACCTGAACCTGATGTCAATCGTGTGGAAAGTACAGCCCACTGCTTCATTTCAGTTCAGGGAAGAGAGTGGACGGATGGCTGAAGCCCTTGGCCCCTTAAATGTATCTGATATGATAAAAATAGCTGTTTTTACCTGTCCGGAAAAAGCGGAAGTGCGGGCGCCCGGCGACTGTGTCCCCTCCCGTCATAATAAAAGTCCCGGTACTCGCGAACTGTTTAGAATAGGCGCCCTCCAGTGGACGAAAAGTTGCATAGTGCACCTTTAATAGGGATGCTACAATCCTCAGTAAAATATTGAACAGGTCGGTATGGCATTCACGGTTCAATACGAGTTGGTAAATTTCGTTTTTGTTCGGTTTTGCATTTAATGAATTATTTCCATTTCTCTCTGTTTGAAATATTTCTCTTAGTTTATTTCGGCTCTGTTTGAGTGTGCCGGTGAGTCTACGCGCTGATATGAGCAAATATACAATCCTATGCACTAAAGTTATCGTAAGCCGCGCTACGCTTAAAGTTAAAGTAAGCCGCGTTTTAAAGCCTTGCTGATTAAACACTTTGCATTGAGCGCGCACACTAAACGTCTGTCAAACACACATGATTACTGGACAGTCTTACTGCGCTAATACTGTCCAGTACAGACAAGGTTAACATATAAATGCAGTCGGTTATGTCTAAAGTGAAAGTAAAATCGCGTGTGTCTATGAGAGGCGAGCAGGTCTTCAATTGACAGCAGCGCAGCCTGAACACGCTGTCGTTAAAGGGACAGTTCACCTCTAAAATGATTTTCATTTAAAAAAAAACACCTTTAATACACCAGCTTTTAATAATTGTTGTATATTGAAGACTGTCGTTTTAATCAAAGCCTGTATACATTTATTCATTCAAATTCATATTTAAATGCTACTGTACATCTCTGAACTGCCACTGTAAATCTTTATATATATTTATTTGATGTTATGCAATACACTGGGAATGTGTACAAGGGTTTTTAAAGTAAACTTTTAAGTTTAAGTAAGGGTTTAAGTCTTTTAAGTGAAATAAAGAAAGAGTATTGCAATAAAAACATTTTCTCCTTAACCCTTTTCTGTTCCTGTCGCCTAAGAATAGAGTACTAAAAAAACCGAACCGAACCGAAAAACTGGTTAAAAACCGAGGTATGTATTGAACCGTGGACTAACTGTATTGTTGCATCCCTAGTGCTTAACATTTTTGTGGAAAAAATTATACAGTATGTATAATTATACATTATGACAGTAAAGACATTTATAATGTTACAAAAAAAATTATTTAAAATTTCTATTCATTAAAGAATCCTAAAAACCAAAAATATGAAGGAGCAAAACCTTTTCAACTTTGATAATAATAAGAAACATTATTAATAATTTAGCACCAATAATAATTGACAATAACTGAGCTGCAAATCAGCATATTAGAATGATTTCTGAAGGTCATGTGATGATGCTGAACATTCCATTTTGGAATATATAAAAAAGAAAATTTATAAAAAATAGTATTTTAAGTGGTAAAAATATTAGAATATTATTACTGTATTTTTGTCAGATAAATGCAGCCTTGTTGAGCAGAAGAGATATCTTTCAAAATCTTATTAATAACATAAATTAGTCTTATTATTCAAAACTTTTGAGTATATAGCAGTGTATATATCTCACTCATCTTTGTCTCTTTGCCTGTCTGTGTAGTTGGGTGTGGGCGGGCAGTTTAAATATGTCTGTGTTGGGCGTTCACTGCGCCCAGCTGTGTGCCAGGCTGACGATGGAGGGCCGAGTACAGGAAGCACAGAGACAGCTCAGAGCTCAGCAAGACCTTCTCAGAGACATCAGGTACAGGACACCTCTTCAGACAGCTCTCTGGTGCATCACGTGTGTGTGAATACATGTGTATCTCTCTCTGTTTATCCCGCAGTCAACAGAAGCCAAGCCCTAAAGAAGAGAGTATCTATGGGAACTGGATCAGTACCATGAGTATGATCTGTGAAGACATCACTACTGTCAAACAGGTCTGAATACACCCTCAATCAGAATAGTATAAATTAATTCATAAATAAATTATTTTATTCTTAATTAAAATAAAATAAAATCATTAATGTATACATTCATTTATGACATTATTTGGTGGTCATGTGTATATCTTCAATCATGTCTTTTCCTGTATGTACCGGTATGTATATACAGTATATACACCAATCAGACATAGCATTATGCTTAAAGCTACACTGTGTAACTTTTTTAGTTTATTCTTAGCTAAAAACACTTAGTTCTTTCAAAAATAGATGTGTTCATTAATGTATATTTACTTCTTTCAAGTAGTAAAGTATTTTCGTAAGTTTATAATATGCCATTGAAAATACATACGGGTGAGGGGTTCGAATGCCGGTCGCCATGTTGCTTCTCCATCTTGAAAGTACATCAGCCAAAGAGGGACATACCCGTAAATTCAAGCTTCGCTTTTCGCGTTTTAACACTCAATGGCACTCATGAACGAGATCGAACTGGAAGCCATGTTAATCTTGGACAAAATCGGCCACCGTAGGAGTTAAAACGAAATCGGAATTGAGAGGAACAGAAACTATTATTCACTGGATGGTCATATACCTTTACACCGCTAGATGGGGGAAAATATCACACAGTGTAGCTTTAAGAACGCTGGTTCTGATATAAAGGTGTAAGAATACACAGTGCATCGCAGTTTGTTGCGTATGGGGCTGCATAGCCGCAGATCAGTCAGGGTGCCCATGCTGACCCCTGTCCACTGCCGAAAGCACCAACAGTGGGCACATAAGCATCACAACTGGACCACGGAGCAATGGAAAAAGGTGGCCTGGTCTAATCAATCACATTTTCTTTTAAATAATGTGGTTGGCCGGGTGTGTGTGTGTCGCTCACCTCAGGAACATGGCACCAGGATGCACTATGGGAAGAAGACAAGCCGGCAGAGGCAGTGTGATGCTTTGGCCAATGTTCTGCTGGGAAACCTTGGGTCCTGCCATCCATGTGGATGTTACTTTGACATGGACCACCTATCTAAGCATTGTTGCAGACCATGTACACCCTTCTATGGAAACCGTATTCCCTTGTGGCTGTGGCTCTTTCAGTAGGATAATGTGCCCTGCCACAAAGTAAACATGGTTCAGGAATGATTTGAGGAGCACAACAACGAGTTTAAGGTGTTGACTTGCCCTCCAAATTGCCCAGATCTCAATCCAATCGAGCATCTGTGGGATGTGCTGAAATACAAGGATATGTGGACCAACACAGTATTTGAAAGTCATAATGTTATGCCTGATCGGTGTATATTTGCACTGCCGTTGAAAAGTTTGGGGTCGTTAAGATTTTGAAATATTTTTGAATGCTCACTAAGGCTGTTTATTTAGTATTTAAAGCAGTTTTTTATTCAAGCCTTTATCAGGCATTGTCATTGTTTACTTAAAGGCAGCATACCACAGTCAGGGCACATACACATGAGGAAACACTCTCACATGCTTCGAGATATGTGTCAGAGATTGTCCTGAACAACATGTTTTTTGATTAGCTCTGTCCCTAAACAACGTCAGCATTATGAATGAATCATTGTGATGTAAATGATGAAGTCATTGTGATAAAACATGAAATTTTTACTCGAAACAGAACACAACAGAAACGGACGCTCAACCAGCATCTCGAACATCCTCCACTGCTGTGAGTGAAAGATCTCTCACGCTTTATATATTACATTATGATTTAAAATCAAATCTAATTTAAAGCTAGATGCAAGTTACTAATGTTACTAATACATTCAAATGAATAAGAAATCATGCTTCGATAACATGGATCATCACTCACATGGTTAAATGCGCATGAATTACTTTCTCCTCCAGAGCATCTCAGACGCGGCGGCCAATGTGGTCTACCAAATGAAGAGAGCGAAGAGCGTGAGTGGAAAGGGACAGAGAGTCGCCATGCTGGAGAACTGACCAAGACTCGTGTAGGCTGCTGTATCGATCACAAACTAAAGACATTTCATATTGCTTGGAAAAAATGCAATATATATTATATCAAACTATGAACTGATAACCTAATAAATCAAGCTTCTCTCTGTGCCATCACCGCTGTTTGGCAACACCTACCAGTATTTATCTTTGGTCGATCTGTTCATTTCAAACATGTTTGTTTTTGCAACTATATATAGTCTGCAAGTAGGCCAGATTACCAACTAAGATAAGAGGGACTGTATTAATAAATATATAACGCAATGAAATAAAATATTTTATAAAAATCACAGACTGATTCCTCTTACTCTTTCTACTTTCAGCCAGTGTTATTTTAGTAGCATTGAGATACTGTTATATATATATATATATATATATATATATATATATATATATATATATATATATATATATATATATATATATATATATATATATATATATATATATATATAATATATTTTTTTTTTTTTTTTTTTTTTTTTTTTTATATAATTTCAATATTAATTCTAGGTAGTTTTAGTTGTGCTGTGCTTTTGTCATATTCAATAGGTTTTTTTTTCAACATGTCTATATAGTTTTCATACATTTGTATTTTAGTACAAGTTACATCAAAAGATTTGATGCTTTGGCTGAGTTTTATGAACATGACATGCAGGAAAATATATTTATATTGTGGCCAAAAATTGGTTCCAACGACTTATTAATAAATACATCAGCACGTTTTACTAAATCATAGCCACATTGTAATAATTCAAACCCTTGTTTTAGTTCAGTCAAAACGAGAGAATGAATTAGTTCAGCATGGCCACGAATTTACTAAAATAGTGAAATAATTAATTAATTATGGAAAAATGTCTATGTATATTTTATTTCAAATAACAAAAAAGTTTTTTATGGTTTTTGACTATAATAACACTGTTTACAGGATGTTAAAAATAATTCAGCTTTAAACTTGTATAGTGTATTCACAGTTAACAGTATATCACAAACATAGTAAGGGTGCTCTGATTGATCCATTATCGGACGAATATAAGAGCTTTATATAGTTTATTCTGTGGTCTCTATAAAGGCAGATTAGAAGAACAGTTCAGATGTCGCAAAACATGCAAGAACATTTTTATACACAGCTTAAATTGCTTCACTACATTCACATTCTAGTGCTGGGGTCTAAAAATGACAATACAATTATAATAAAACTCGCTCATACTCGCCACTTTCCAATGGCTGTCTTTTTCATCCCGTTTGCCACAGTAATGTATGTGACAAAGCTGCCCTAAACACTTGCACTTTGTTTCTTCTCTCTCTCTCTCTCTCTCTCTCTCTCTCTCTCTCTCTCTCTCTCTCTCTCTCTCTCTCTCTCTCTCTCTCTCTCTCTCTCTCTCTCTCTCTCTCACTCTCACTCTCACTCTCTCTCTATGTTTATGGTAGATGTAGAGCAGCATTTGACTTTTGAAATACCAATTTTGAAATGAGGCAATTCTATCTGTGAATCTGTCTCTCTGCAGACGGTATGTACCCAGAAACATTGTTTTCCCTTCCAAAGGCATCTGCTGATTTTAACACCATGTCAGGTTTTTCCACACTGAAGTGTTGCACATCTGACCTCTGCACAAGACCTTTTTTATGATTTAAATGTTATTGTACTTTATTCCAGCTACCAATAAGAATGTTGGGTAACCCTTTAGAATAATGGTCATTAGTTAATGTATTAACTAGCATGAACTAACCATGATCAGTACATTTGTTACAGTGTTAGTTCATCTTCTTTGTTAACGTTTGTTAATAAATCCAGCTGTTCATGTTTTGTAAATGTTAGTTCACAGTGCATTAACTAATGTTAACACGATTTTAATAATGTGGTAAATGTTGAAATTAACATTAACAAAGATAAATAAATGCTTTATAAGTGCATTTCATTATTAGTTCATGTTATCTAATGGTAATGTAGTTAACTAATTTTAACTAATGACCATTATTCTAAAGTGTTACCGAATGTTGTTCTTTAATCTCAGTTTAACACATATTTTACAATATTTAAATCCATTTTACAGAATTCCAATATTTTCTGTCTAAGAAGAAAATGCACAAAAATCTTTACTCATATCTAACTTTTCTGAGAATAAGCAGTGTTTGGTGTCACTTCATAAAATTAAGACATTTTTTCCTTAATTTTGAACAGTATAAATAAAATATAAAATAAAGAAAGAAATAGGCCTCTATTGAGATTTTTTTTCTAGATCTGGGAATAATCATTTTCAGTATTGGTTACATCCAAATGTAAACTAATGTTCCTGAATGATTCGTTTGTCAACCTGACAACCTGACAGTGAAGTGTGTTTGAAAGAAGCGTGTAATCTTGTTTGGAATCTCATCAGACAGGTTTGAACTCACTGATCTGACAGAAAGTGCGGGAGTGAAAGAGAGCCGAGGAGGGAGAGGCATAGGCCTATATCAGTGCACCAAAAACAAACCACATGTTAGTCTTTCAGACTATCACACCTGTCCTGTAGGGCACTGAGTCTCGCCTGGATACAGCACACGGACGGGACGGGAGCGACAGACCACTGGATGAAGAGATCGATCTTAAAGAGGTAATTTACTCTTTAATCTGAAATCTTAAAGAGATTTCAGGTATTATTTTTTTATGACTGGATTCGGCGTTGAGCATGTAAGCCGAGAAGTGTTAAAGAGCCAGCCCAGCACTTAAAAATCATAGTTTATTTGGACAAAAAGTAGGCTACATAACATGCAAATTAATTATGGCATTAATGAGATAATGAATAAAACCAAGAGGGCACAAGCACACTTCTCAATGCAAAGATTTGGTTCGTTTGTGTGGCCTGGCTTCATACATCGTTCATATTCAAAACACAAAACACACATTTTACAAACACAATCGAGCTTTCTGTCCGTAGCAGCTACACAACTGCCACTTTCAAGACAGAAAGCTGCTAGACATCATTTAGGCTACCACTTTATTTACACAATATTATCACCAACGCATGTTCATGCAACGTCTGCATCAACAAAACACGCATGCGTCGTGCTGCTCTCATGACCGTGTGTTGGAGATTAATATTGTAAATGTAAAGTGCTTTTTTAAATGGTGGATGAGAGAGGTGCTTGATTGAAAATGAGCGTCACCTGCGAGGCACACCGGTCTCGAGTCCTCTCATATGAGGGAGCTCGGAGGCATATAAGGACGAGCGACACCGGTGAAGGACTGGTGACCGGTGAGCCTCGCAGGTGACGCTCATTCAATCAGTCACGCACCGCTCTCTCACTCGGTCCTCCTGTCTCTCGCTCGCCAGAGTGGTAAACCATGATTTTTTTTTTGTTGTTCCTCAAAGACCTCGCAGCGTTTCATAAAGTTGAGGTTAAACCACTTGTGTCACATTACTTGTATAATGTTTTTAGTTTTCTGGGGCTTGAAAGTAGTAGTTTTGTAGCTGTCTATGGAGGGACAGAAATCTCTCAGATTTCATCAAGATCTTCCAAAGATGAACGAAAGTCTTACAAGTTCGGACTGACATGAGGGAGTGTAACTAATGACAGAATTACAGAACTATCCCTTTAAAAGTCACTGGTTTGTTTGTAGAAAATAGTTTTTTTTTTTTTTTTTTTTTTTTTTTTTCCGTATATGTAACTTGATTATGTTGTCATCTAATACAATGGCATTCATTGGCTTTATATGCAGCTTAACGTGTGTGTGTGTGTGGTTAGAAATAGATTTGGATTCTCAGAAGAACCAACCAAGCTGCTCCAGAGGACTATAATAGCCTACTTCAAAATTAAGGAACATACCAATGACACAGACCTAAAACATGACAACATCTTACACAACATGTGCAGACTCTAGCCAGTAGTCCCTCATTCCAGCGTAAAACTGCTGATTAAAGGTGACAACAACATTTTCTTAATCTGTCTGTTACCTCTGGTTTATGTCAGTGCCATTGTTTTGTCTCAAGATGCACACCAGTAATGTTTTTATTTTCTAAAGCACATTTATAAAAGCTACTTATGTATCCTAATTGAACTAAGGTATAATCCTGGCTTAATCTAAGCCCTGTCTGTGAAACCAGGCCTTTGTGTTTAAAACCTTAAAGTAACTAACCCTGATCCAAGACTATTACTCCAGTAGTCTTATAGGTTGCATTTGTCAGTGAAGAGTCACATTATTGTAGGTCAACACAGAAAGTAATGTGAAGTCATACCAAATTATTTTTAGTGGTATAGACCAAATTTTCAGATTGAATTTTAGTCCATTTTTACTTATAAGATGGTTCCACATGAAGCACATAATTAGGTTACCTTTGTACTGTGAAGTTAGTTTTTGATAGGACCCTGTGGTGAAAATCAAGTTAGTGTTTTTAATATGCTTTAAAACCAAACCATATGCAAATTCATAAGTTGGCACCATTAATGAATATTTTCTCTTTAAAACTACATTTTACCAAAGACTTGTTCTAGATAGATGTTCCTGTTTCCTACCATTACAAATATATCCAATCCAGTCAATGTGCGGGGCATGGCTTTTCCTATCATTAGTGAGCAAGAACACCTTTAAGGTTATTAGTTCACCAAAAAATTAAAATACTGTCATTTATTACTCTCAAATTGTTTGAAACGTATAAATTCTTCTGTTGAACACAAAATATATTTAGAAGAATGTCAGCTGATGGACCTCATTATAGTATTTTTTCCCTATACTATGGAAGTCAATGGGAGCCATCAACTGTCAAAGCCATCAAAGGTTAACCATATTCTTCAAAATATCGTCTTTTGTGTTCAGCACAGGAAAGAAATTCATCCCGGTTTGAAACAACTTGAGGGTGAGTAAATGATGACAGAGTTCCATGTTTGGGTGAACTATCCTTTAAGAAGGGACAGGGAAAATTAGGTACATTAAGTAATAAATTGGGTGAATTGATGTATATTATGATTAACTATATGCCTCATAAGTTGTTCAAAGCGTTTCTAAGGATGCTGATTCTCAGAAGGCAGCTCTGACTCGGAGATGGTGAACATGGTTTGAGTAACTTTAGCAATTCATTATTAGCAGTTTGATAATGTAGTCAAGCTGAAGGCTAATCATATTAATTACCATTATTTGTGTCCGACAGAGTGATACATAAAATGCATTATCATTCTGATGCATCGACTTGTAGACGAGCCTGTATAATTCACTCCTCTAAATGGGGCAAACATCTATGGCTGAATTAAACCAGTATTTCCTCTTGCCATTGTGTATGTTTATAACAGTAAAGTTGAGCGAGTGGTTCAGGTATTCTGAGCTGGAGGGGAGACTAATTTGCATATTTATATTTCACGTATACTAAAATGAAGCAAGGGTATAGCTACTTTAAGGCATGAAAAAATTGTTTTACCTGGAAAAATTAGTTTTAAGGGATAAAATTACTTACAGCAGGGGGACAAATTAGACCTAATTGTAAAGTATTGGTTTTTCTAACTTTACAGACAAATCTTTACATTTCCCTTAAAGGAACACTCCACCGTTTTTTAGAAATGGGGCTTATTCAACTTCGTTCTTATATTTAGATATGAGGGCAAATGCAAATTTTGTATCAGTGCATGCATTGTTTATCACTTTTACTCGGGACATGCTAGCTGGCAACATAGGATTCCATTCATTATGCTAAGCTAAGCTAGCGGCGACCCTGCCAAACTAAAACAATGCATGCAGTGTACTGAGACAGATGCATTTACCCACTTATCTAAATGTAGGAAAGAAGTTGAATAAGCCCTATTTCTAAAAACAGCAGAGTGTTCCTTTAATTTCTGCATTTTCCCCTCATTGTCATCTCTGATAGTCATTTTCTTCCTTCTCCACAGCCATGCCATTCTCACGCAGCTTCCTGTCTGAAGAGCAGCTGCTGTGCTCGATATGTTTAGATGTGTTTGACAATCCAGTGTCCACGCCATGCGGCCACAGCTTCTGCATGAGCTGCATCAGGCACTACTGGGACACCGCGAAGCAATGCCAGTGCCCCCTCTGCAAGCAGACCTTCAAGAGAAAACCCGATCTCCACATTAATCGGACTCTACGTGAGATCACCGAACAGTTTAAGAGTATGATGGCAAACCCAGAGGAATCCTGGACAGTCGGGGCATCTGGCGAGGCTGAGAAAGGGGGAAGAACACAAGAGACGGTGGATGGGGCACAAAAGCCAGGCCCTCTTCCAGGTTATCTTCTTGACGAAATGAAGCAAAGATTATCACGGCACAATGCACATGGCAATGATGAAAGAGGGTCTGAACAAACACCAAACATAGATACTAACGGCACTGTTATTGCCAGACAGCTGTCCCTGCGGAGGTATACCCTGAGTGGGGCGGCAGATGCCATGAAAGTTCCCCTTTGTCCAAAACATCACCGTAATCTGGAGCTGTTCTGCCTGTCTGATCTGGAATGTATTTGTACTGAGTGTGGACAAACGGATCACCAATCACACAACATCACATGTGCCGAGAAAGAGTGGCAAAGTTATAAGGTAGGATGAACTGAGGTATAAGAGTGAGTTTGTAACAATGGGGGATCGCATTACAAGTAACATGAGTTATGTAATCAGATTACTTTTTTAAGTAACTAGTAAAGTAACATATTACTTTACAAACTACTTTTTCAAATATGTAAGAAGTACTTTTTCTCATATATATACTGACAGCTGTCCTGTCCCTATGTTGAGAGTAATCGTGAGCAAGTGCGTGAGGTGTTGTGTGTGACGTGTGAACATGATGGTCATTATAGTTCTAGACTTAGTGTGAGCTCACATGCACAAAAACACATTCAGTATTCCTCAAAATAAATAAAATAGTAGCCGCATTTCCATTTTCTAAAAGGTTTACAACCTTTGCGATATTTTCTAAATGTCAATAGAAAAACACTGAAATGACGGCAGTTACATGTTATGCAACAAAAAAAAAAATCCTCTTGCGATAAGTCATTTTAAAAATCATGGCAACGGATGTTGATAGATTTACGTATATATTGCAGCCACTAGCCATTATTTTTAATTGATGGAGACAGGCATGTTATCCAAGCATTAATGGCATGGAATGCCCCTTATTCTTGGGAGTGGCTACGTATGAGGTGTATGTGGGTGTTTCTTACTCCTATCTGCTTTAAGATCTTAAGAATCCAGTATTTCCGTAATTCTTTTGAGTTTAATAAATGTATACATCTTTAAAGTATGATGGACTCTTGCAGTTCTTCTGGAAAGTATTCATAGCATATTAACTTTTTCCACATTTTCTTATGTACCTTATTCCTTATTCCAAAATTGATTAAATTCATTATTTTCCTTACAGTTCTACAAACAATACCCCATAATGACAATGTGAAAATTTTGAAATCTTTGCAGATTTATTAAATAAAAAAAATGAAAGAAGAAAAATAATCACATTTACATAATTATTCATAGACTTCGCTCTATACTTTTGTTATCTTAAGGCACTCATTACAGCCTTAAGTCTTATTGAGTATGTTCCTACAAGCTTGGCACACCTATTTTTTGGGCAGTTTCTCTCATTCTTCTTTGCAGGACCTCTCAAGCTCCATCAGGTTTGGATGGGGAGTGTCGGTGCACAGACTCTCCAGAGATGTTCAATCGTGTTCAAGTCTGGGCTCTGGCTGGGCCACTCAAGGACATTCACAGAGTTGTCCTGTTCTTTCCCTCGATCCTGTCTCGTCTCCCAGTTCCTGCCACTGAAAAACATCCCCACAGCATGATGCTGCCACCACTATGCTTTACTATAGGGATGGTATTGGCCAGGTGATGAGCGGTGCCTGGTTTCCTCCAGACATGACACTTGCCATCCAGGCCAAAGAGTTCAATCTTTGTTTCATCAGACCAGATGATTTTGTTTCTCATCGTCTGAGAGTCCTTCAGGTTTCTTTTGGCAAACTCCAGGCGGGCTGTCATGTGCCTTTTACTGAAGAGTGGCTTCCGTCTGGCCACTCTACCATACAGGACTGATTGGTGGAGAGCTGCAGAGATGGCTGTTCTTCTGGAACGTTCTTCTCTCTCCACAGAGAAAAGCTGGAGCTCAGTCAGAGTGACCATCGGGATCTTGGTCACCGCCCTGACTAAGGCCCTTCTCCTCCGATCGCTCAGTTCAGGGGCGTAGCCATCTTTTCAGAAGTGAGGGGGACAGAAATGTCGTAATGCCATTTATTTAGTTTTGGACCAATATAATTTATCGCATCTCTTGCTTTTAATTGGGCAAGATATCAAATACACTGCTGAACAATAACCACTAATTAATATCTATATATAACATTATTCTCCTATTTTTTGTGCCAATTTTATGATTGGGTTATATACTACAAACACTTGTGCATTAAGACTCCATAGATTTTATGCAATGTAAAAATATATATATATATTCTTATGTAAACCATGCTGTTCTCTATGTGAAGATATAGTAAAGTGTAATTTATTCCTGTGATCAAAGCTGAATTTATCATCATTACTCCAGTCTTCAGTGTCACATGATCCTTCACTAATCACTCTCAGATGAGGATCTGATGATCAACAAACATTTAAGATTATTATCAGTTGTGCTGCTCATAGTGCTGCTTAATTTTTTGTGGAAACCATCTAAACATTTGTGGTAAAATTAAAAAAGAGAGAAATTAATACTTTTGTTGATCAGACATGCATTAAATTGATCACAAGGGATATTTTTAATATTACATAAGTTAATAATTTATTAAATAAATGCTGTCCATTGAACTTTCTATTCATTAAAGAATCCTGAAAAATAACATGTAGGCTATCATGGTTTCCACAACATTTTTAAGCTTCACAACTGTTTTCAACACAGATAATAATCATAAATGTTTCGTGATTATAAAATCATCATATGAGAGTGATTAGTGAAGGATCATGTGACACTGAAGACTGGAGTAATGATGATAAATTCAGCTTTGATCACAGGAATAAATTACTATATATTCACATAGGAAAAAAGCTGTTTTCATTTGTAATAATATTTCAAAATATTACTGTTTAACTATTTTTGATTACATAAATTCAGCCTTGGTGAGCAGAAGATACTAAACATTAAAAGCTGCATTATTCAGGCTACTTTATTTTCAATAAATAGCCTACATTGAGATGACTTGAAAAACACACATAAAGCATATATTTTCGCAATCGTCTGATTGTCGTCGTCACGTTTCATCATCATAACGATTGTTTTCCTTTAGCTGCAGCTCCAGCGTGACAGTGTATTACTTCTGAATCTGCTTTTGGACTTTCTGTGAGAGAGCGCCCTTCTCATATTTAGATTCGAATAAAATTACATGTCATGCATAGATTATTTTTTGTCTCTGTATTTAAATCTTGATGTAGGCTATTCACATTGGTTTCTATGTAAATACACTTGCCCGTGACCTCAATAAGCGCGCTATCAACCGGGATTAAAGAAAGCTGTTTTTAGCGTTCCTGTTACCTTGCCCGCCCCCGCGCAGGGTAACGCTGGTTCGAATCCCGCTCGGAGAGGGTCGACTAGGATCGGTGAGACCCAGTAAAAGTGCGGGGGACGAAAATACATTTTATTAAAAGTGAGGGGGACACGTCCCCCGCGTCCCCCGCGTAATCTACGCCCATGGCTCAGTTTGTTTCTTGATACAATCCTGTCTCTGAGGTCTACAGAAAATTCCTTTGACTTCATTGCTTAGTTTGTGCTCTGATATTCACTGTTAAAAGTGGGACCTTATATAGACAGGTGTGTCCCTTTCCAAATCATGTCCAATCAACTGAATTTACCACAGATGGACATCAATCAAGTTGTAGAAACATCTCAAGAATGATCAGTGGAAACACGAGTACCTGAGCTCAGTTTTGAGTGTCATGGCAAAGGCTGTGAATACTTATGTACGCATATATTAATACATTTGCAAAGACTTCAAACAAACTTCTTTCACATTGCCATCATGAGGTATTGTTTGAAGAATCAAGGAAAATAATGAATCCATTTTGGAATAAGGCTGTAACATAACAAAATGTGGAAAAAGTGAAGTGATGTGATCATGTGAATACTTTCCAGATGCACTGTATAATAATATAATGTTTCATTACTGGTAAAAATCTGGGGCGCTTCCTGCTGCATCATTTCCTGTTTACTTTCACACAGATAAAGATTTCTACCACAGAGACCGAGATACAGGAGTTGACCAGGGAGAGGATGCAGAAAGTGCAGGAGATCAAACAAGCACTAGTTGATGTCAAAGTGAGTAACACCGTATCACTTGTTTTCATCATCCTACGACATTAAAAATCACCCACGTCTTAGAGAAAAGACGACCAGTATGGTTTTAACTGACTTATCTGACTTCTCCACCCCTTCTCCAGAAGCTGGCCCAGAACGAGGTGCAGCGAAGCATGCAGCTGTTTGGAGCGCTGATGAGCTCCCTCGAACGCAGCCAGGCGGGCCTGCTGGAAGTGACGGAGATAAACCGTCGCTCTGCGGAGCACCAGGCTGAGCTCATGATCCGAGATCTGGAGCAGGAGATCACGGAGCTGAGGAGGAGGAGCACAGCACTGACTAAACTGGCCCAAACTGAGAATTTTGTCACTGGACTGAAGGTCTGTAATGGGTCAAGAGAATATAATTATGCCTTAGGAAGTGTGCACCAGAGTTCATTTGAGATGCATCTTTTCTCTTTTACTAGTCTGTTTCAAATATAGAGATCTTTTGACATCAGCCAATAAGAATTTGTCTCAACGCCCACATAGCAAAGCCCTTAGCAACCACTCATGACACTATTGCATCTTGGCATGTTTTGCTCTGACAGGCAACATTCTATGGTAAAAATAAAAAGGTCAAATTATTAATTCAAAAACAAAGATTGACATCACTAAATTGTGTTTTTGAAAGAAGTCACCATGCACGTTTTAATAAAAAATACTATAAAATATTCAAAATAGTTTCAAATAATATTTAAAGTAATATAAACGTGAAATATTACAATTCAAAATAACTGTTTTCTATTTGAATATATTTTAAGATGTATTTTATTCCTGTGATCAAAGCTGTATTTTCAGCATCATTATTATTACCATTATTATCATGACACTAGTCTTCAGTGTCACATGATCCTTCAGAAATCACTCTATGATGAATTGGTGCTTTTTATTATTAATGCTAAAAACAGTGTTGTATTTAAATAGGTTTTTGAAAACAAAGTATAAAAAACTTTTTTTATATATATATTTCATTTTTTTCAGAATACTTTAACTAATGGTAAGTTTATTTAAAAGAACTTATTTGAATTATAACTATTTTGTAACAATTTAAAGGTGCACTTTGTAAATTGTTTTCAGTCAAATATCCAAAAACCACCAGGCCGGTGTTATATATTCTGTTCAGTTGAGTACTTACAATATCACAAATGTTTCCAACTATTTGTAAATCGTGAGAAAATTGCTATTTTAACCAAGGAACCAGGACGTCTAAGGGAGTCGCCTGTCAATTGCGTCTTATCTGCGTTACCCTCAGTTTATGGTTTTATTTTGCAGAAACGCTTTACTCTGAGCAGTGTGAACAAATGTCACAGCAATTGCTGAGCGAACCCACAGAATAATGTCATAACATCACTTTCAACATACTTAAATGATGTGATCTAATATGATAAACAGCTGAGTTACCTCATACTCATGACCAGAAAAGCAGAAATGGCGCCGGCAACTGTCGCATTATAAAAGTCCCGCTGCTCACGAGGCATTTAAAAAAAGTTAAACATTTTAAATACTTACAGTCTACACAACATTTTCTATGATCACAGCGTTACAGACATTAATATTTTAACGATTTATAAAATATGAATCACTGTCTGGCCATCTGGAATTTTGGTATGGAGAAAAAGGTTATTATTATAACTTTTTTTGTAGTATTACACCACATTGTGTGTGTATATTAGCGTTTTTCAATGAATGAGTTTCGACGGACCGATTATACTGGAACACCAACTAGCGCTCACGAGTCACGACAACAACAAACCATAGTGAACATGAGCGAAGAAGCTGATGAGACTGCTTTGCTTGGCCCCGTGGATGGGAAATTTTGTTTTAAAAAACGAAAGAATGGAAGCGTCGTCAAGAGCATGGTTGTGTGCAAGCTATACAACAAGGAATTTGGGTATCACCGCAGCACATCGAGCCTCAAATATCACAAATATGCTTTTGCTACACTTAATGGCAAACATTGCACTGGTCTGCTGGACTGAAATAAATGAACAATATTTTGTTGATCAAGCTTATGTATTCAGTCATTATTCAATGGTATACTAAAAATACATGTGAAAAATTACTTCTCACTGTTCTCAGGTCAAATATTTATATGCAATTAAAATGTGATTAATTTTGATTAATTTATTACAAAGCCTCTAATTAATTAGATACAAAAATGTAATCGAGTCCCGACCCTGATAGATAGATAGATAGATAGATAGATAGATAGATAGATAGATAGATAGATAGATAGATAGATAGATAGATAGATATAGTTGTATTTAAGAGTTTAATTAAAAAGTATTTAAATGTGTTATTTAAAAGTAAGTATAAAATAAATGGAAATAGCTTTTTTAAATTATTTGCCATAGACCTATAAATATAATGACACGCATAGATTTAAAAAAAATATTTGTTATATCTGATATGTGTGGATTGGTGTCTTGTCTGTTGTACAAGCTACTGGATGCCTTAAATCTCCTTCAGATTATTCCATCACTCAAGACATTTCACAATGGGCTTTTGACATCTGACAAACTACGACTGCAGAATGAAAATAAGTTCTTTAACACCAACAGGGCTACTCTGATGTCAGCACACCCATGTCAATGAAAGACTGGACGGGTGTATCCCTGACCTGTGACCTTGGAACTAAAGCTATCTACGCCTCTGTCTGTCAGCTACTGGATCAGTTTAAGGAGGAGCTTCAGAAACTGCCTGCAGTCTGTGAGTGACGCCTGTCAAACACTAAACCACAGAGCCATCTAGTGGCAGAGTTTCCTTCATGCAGTTGACATGGTTTCTTTCTGATCTAGGCCTCTCTGTGTCTGCTAAACAATCACCAGAGAAGTCACACCCGAGTAAGTTAGGCTTCTTTTGGGCAATGTTTATCTTACAATGATTTGTTATATAAATATGGATCTAGAATAATGAAATGCATTTTTAAGCTTAATCTTTTCAATAACATGATTTTATTTCAATGTTTTGCAGAAGTCAAGCGAATACAGGAATATGCAGGTATGAGTTAGAGATTGCACTTTATTGCTTTTATTGCAGTGTATATATAAGCAGGTGCTATAAAGTTTTTTCTGTCAATGATTGATAAGCTGTGCCCTCTCATATATATATAGTCCTAAATAGTTGAGATAACAGTTTATTGATTGTTTATTCCTGCACATCATCTGCATCCCTTGCGTTTAGGAAGGCCCTACAAACTTAATGTCTATTGTTCTTGTGCAAGTGTTTCCTCTTGAAATTTGGGAATTTGACATGTCAAGCAGTATGACATGCTATTCTTAAACTATATTAAACATATTTTTTCTAATTTGCTTAATTATTTATAATTTCCTATGCATATATCCTATGCATTTATTATGAATATGCTTTTATGTGACATCGAGTTAACTGAGAGACAACATACTTATTTAACTAAAAATTAAAAATGACCCATTATTAATCAAATCGCCATTTTTCTATATAAATTGTTTTATATTTAATTCAATTCCATTTGTTTAAAAAAATACAGTAAAAACAATTATATTCTGAAATATTATTGCAATTTAAAATGACTTTTTTCTTTTTTAATATATTTAAAAATTGAATTTATTCCTGTGATCAAAGCTGTAAATTTCAAAGCCGGTCTTCAGACACATGATCCTTCAGAAATCAATCTAATATGATAGTAAATTGAAATCTTTTGTAACATTATTCATGTCTTTACTGTCAATTTTCCTTACTGAATAAAAGTTAGAATTTCTCTTTTTTTTTACTGACTAAACTGGCGATATAGTGTGTATACTGTCCGGCCAAAAAAAAATGTTGCTGTTTGGATTTAAATGGGCAAATACTTAAGAGTTGATGATTATTGTAGTGATGATTGTTATACAATGATATTGTGTAAAATTAGCTTTCATTAAGATTTTGTTTGGTGCAGTACCTTATTTTCATCATTGGAATCTCACAAAGCTCCACTGCTACACACAGGGGTTGGATTTGTGATTTTCAGTACAGTAGTTTTTTTTCTTTCTCTGAAATATTACACACACACACACACACACACACACACACACACACACACACACATAGGGCCCTAGTATTTTAACAATCTAAGCGTGTGGTCTGATCCACTTTTGCTAGTTTAACGATTGAAGAAATGATTGGCGTGCCAGGTGCATGATCCAAAAGGGCTTTACCTCGACTCCTAATAAGTCATGGGTGTATTTTGGGCATAACGTGCAATAAACCAATCAGAGTCTCATCTCCCATTCCCTTTAAAATCACAATTCACAAGATCAATGTATTGATTCTTCGTGCTCCCTCCCAACCATTCTTTCACAATCCGAGTCTGATGAATCTTGAGTGTCATCCTGGAATATGGCCGTGATGGGTCTTCCTACTAGCCTGACAAGCCAGACCCACATCAAGATGTTTGGTCTGGAAACTCACCATTGACAGCTCAGTCCGAGGGGCGGATAAACGGTTGTCTTTCAAACTCCCTCTGCACGCGATAGGATAGCTCTACAACCAACCAGACCAATGAAGGTGAAGCAGAGCTCGTTGACTGATTAAACATTCGCCGTATCCGGTCGGCTAAACTCCGAACACATCTTCCCTTTTTAAGAATGACTTCAGTGCCGTTCTTTGTTCTTTTCTCAGAGAAAAGCTTAACTCCAAGTCTTCCAGAGTCGCGGTCAAAGCTGATTCGAAAGACCGCCGTTCACCAGCTTCTGTGTTTACTAGAAGCACGCAAACGCAACTCGGCCGTCGTCATTATGTTAAACCCCGCCCACCCACTCTATACACGATGTGATTGGCCCATCAAGAGCTTGGCGTTTACAGCTCAGATGGGTATTGAGAGTTGCTAGACGACACTCGCGGAGTCGCGGGCAGAATAGATTTGCTGCCGCTAGGGTGCGTCTAGATTTCTAGGCTATCTTCCTACATGGTTGTTTAAGAAATTAAAAACTACACACACCATCAATTAGAGTTAGAAGAACTGTTGCCAAACATATATAAATTCTAGAAACATAATAATAAACATAATAATCACTGCAATGATCATCCAATCATAGACTTTTAAGCATTTGCCTATTTACATTAAATCCAAACAGCGACAGTTTTGACCAGGCAGTGTTTATTCTAAACATAAAGGGTAATTATTTGAACTTTTTCCTTCAGTTGATGTGACCCTGGACTCCAACACTGCTCATCCACGTCTCATCCTATCAGAAGACAAGAAGAAGGTGTGGTGCGGTGAAAAGCACCAGCATGTTCCCAACAACCGTGAGCGTTTTGACCGTGTGGTCTGTGTTCTGGGACGCGAGGGCTTCAGCGGTGGCCGACACTACTGGGAGGTGGAGGTAGATAGAAAGACCGACTGGGACCTGGGGGTGGCGAGTCATTCCTGCAACAGGAAAGGAAAGATCACAGTCAGCCCCAGCAACGGCTACTGGTTTCTCAGCTTGCGGGACAAGGACAACTATGCCTTCAGGACTGAGCCTTCCACTGCCCTTCCCCTCAGCCTGAAACCTCAGAAGATAGGGGTGTTTGTGGACTATGAAAAAGGCCAAGTGTCCTTTTATAATGTGGACAAAAAGATGCACATCTACACCTTTATGGACAACTTTTCGGAGACCATTTATCCGTTCTTCAGTCCCTGTACCAACAAAACAGGCAAAAATAATGCTCCGCTGGTGATTACGCCTGTCCTCCTTGACTGAACAGAGACTTGAGAAGGTTTTATGACCAAACTTTTTTGCCTTGTAATGTGTCTGCAAGCACATTCATTGATAACATGAAGTGCACTTTCACTCCTAAAAAAAACAAAAAAATCCCAACAAATCTCCTTTATTTTGTTAAAGTCGGCATGAAACTGAGGTTGCGATAGTCTTTTTTTTCCCTATTGCGGCATACATCCGAGTGAAGCGGCTTCCTGAACAAGAAAATAATGTAGTAATAATGCGGGATTTGAGTTTGTCCATTGGGAATTAAGTGGATGGTCGTGGTTTGCTATTGGTCGATCTCAAGTGAGTGACAGGTTGCCCTGCCCTCGCGCAAGTAAACACGAGAAGAAATGACGCTGCAAGAGGGAGGGGAAGTTATTTTCGATGAAAGATTACGAGGGTACTTGAAATAAAAAAAAATGTGAAATTTACTGTTAATTCTATTTACAATAAATTCTGCAATATTGCATACATTTTTCCATTTTGATTTTCATGGTAACTTTAAAGTAACAAAATAAATGTAATTTTTTTCAGGATAAGAAGATAAACTTCTAAAAAATGCTGGGTTAAAAACAACCCAAATTGGGTTGAAAATGGACTAACCCAGCAATTGAGTTGTTTTAACCCAGCGTTTGGGTTAAATGTTTGCTTGAAACAACACAATCGCTGGGTTAAAACAACCCAATTGCCTGGTTAGTCCATTTTTAACCCAGATTTTTTTTAACCTAGACTCACTGCAATCCACATTAAATAAGAATTATTGTCTACACTGTATTATTTGTCAGGCATTGAATGTGAAATGAATACTTTAATAAAGGCTGAATATTTTTAAATTCATGTTAGTTTGTATCTTGGCTCATACAGTTCAGCCTACATGTCTGTTGTGAAGAGTTGAATGGCCTACTTGCCAACATGGTGAAATAAACATTTCAGTGGCAGATGGCAAGTTACTGCAGGTAATTTCTCTCATTATGAGATTCCACCTTTTCTGTCTCTTTCATACTGCCGGTGTACCAAGACGAACATTAGCCACTGCCCACATTTACATAATAGGCCTGCATTACAACCACCTCGTGTGTGTTTGTTAATGACACAGTTATCAACACCGGCTTTACATTGTTGTTTTTACCGCTCTATCTAGGTAACTCCCAACAAAATCCTAACGGTATTTTCTCCCTGCACATCATTCGTGTTGAAGCATGTCAAAAGTAACTGTCGGAGAGAGAAACTACCCGAGGGATGAGTGAGTTTAGACGGCGGGGCTGCGTTTCCTCAACGCTCCGCCAGATGGCAGACATGCGGAGTGTATAGCCGCACTCTTTACCGTAAGGTTTCCAACCGCAAACACGTGGTTTAAACGGGCCTACGTTACGACTATCTATCCAATCTGCTCTTTATGACATATATAACTACATAAAACAGACTTCACAGCTGTTTTTACTTGCCAAAAGATGACATTGCCAATATATTAAACACAGGCTTTTAAAGGAAGACAGGTCTTGTCACAAAGGCAATCTCAGTAGCTATTCTTCAGTGTTTCATAATTGTTTCACTGTTTAATGGCTGCTTAATGGCAGGTTCCATCGTGACAACATGTCACAACTGTTCAGTATCATCATGTGTTCAGCTAACTTTTACTCCCCTGGGGGCAGTAATAGTGGAAATGCTAGTGTTTATTTTTTATGTTTGTTCATTTATTTTGTAGCCAAGGCTTTGAATTACATTAGAATAAAAAAACATATTAGAAGTATTAAATGTAGACTATCTCCCCTGTGCTTTTATCCATCCGTGCCTTAATAAAAGTGTGTGTGTGGGCTGTGTATGTTCGTGCGTGGGCTCAATCTTTTGGGGTTTTCTGTTTTCTGGCACCTTTTTTGTGGGTCTTTTGTATTATTATTATGTTTACTGTGTCTCATTCTAAGACATACTGTCTTCTGAATTTAGAGCAATAGTAACTTATTGTAAAGAAGAACTTGTAAATATGCCACATGAACTTAAAAATTAGATATGTACATTGGGCATTCAGGGTTTGAATATAAATACAATTATGAATGAGGAACAGAAATTAACCAGGAATTGGAACAAAATACCCAGGTATTTAAAATACTGTATACGAGCAAAAATGCTCTGTGGTGAAATCCTGTAGTTTTTATTTTTTTAAGTGATCTATTGATATTCTATTCTAGGTTGATCTAGTTATGAGTTCAGCAGGGTTTAAATGCCTCTGTAGATACCAAGCCTTTATTGTGCTTTGATATTCTGTGCATTATTTGCAGTTCTGCATTTTAATTTAGAATTAACAGCTATAATTATTCAAACTTCGAATAATAAATCAATTTGTTACATTTACATACTCCTTTTCTGGGTACTCAAAGCGCTTTACATATAGAGGGGGGCATCTCCTCAACCACCACCAATGTGCAGCATCACCTGAATGATGTGCCGGCAGCCATGCCAGAACACCCAACACACACCATCTTATGGTGGAGAGGAGACCGAGTGATGAAGCCAATCAGGCATCAGGAGAGGGGGATGATTAGGAGGCCATGATGGACAGAGGCCAATGGGAAAATTTGGCCAGGATGCCGGGGCTACACCCAAACTCTTTTTCCGAAAGATATCCTGGGATTTTTAATGACCACAGAGAGTCAGGACCTCGGTTTAACGTCTCATCTAAAGGACGGTGCTCTTTGACAGTACAGTGTCCCCGTTACTATACTGGGGTGTAAGGACCCACACAGACCGCAGGGTGAGCGCCCTCACTAACAGCTCTACCAGCAGCTCCCGGTGTTCTCAGTCTCCCATCCAGCTACTGACCAGTCTCAGCCCTGCTTCGCTTCAGTGGGAAACCAGTCTTGGGCTACAGGGTGATATGGCTGCTGGCTGAGTTCAATCAAATTATTCATTTTAAAGCAGTAGTTCACTTTAAAATTAAAATGACCCCATGATTTACTCCCCCTCAAGCCACCCTATATGTATATGACTTTCTTCTTTCTGATGAACACAATCGCAGTGAAAATAATAAATTGCCTGCCGCTTCCAAGCTTTATAGTAACGATCCATTGAGTCTGAATCCCATAAAAGCGCATCCATCCATTATACTCCAGACGGCTCCAGGGGGTTAATAAAGGCTTTCTGAAGCGAATCGATGCATTTGTGTAAGAAAAGTATCCATATTTAACATGCTAAGTAAAAGTGCCTTCCATATTTAACTTACGGAAAAAGAAAAATATAACTGTCGTGACATATCACTAGAATAGCGTGAGCATTTTGAATAACCTTGTTATTACCCTGTTGTTGTACAAACAGGATTGAGTCCAAAGTGTTTGTTACTTCTTCTAAATGTGACATTGTTGCCATTAGCTAGTATTGAGCATAGTACATATCAGGAAGGTATCAATCAGGAATATGAGTTATTTATTTTATTTTATTTTTGATTAATCACTTGGATTAACCGTTCATTTTGACAGCACTAATGTTTATTGTATATAGACAACCACACAAGGGTAATTGTTACTAAGCCTGCCCGGGGTACATCAATTTTCCGGTCCTTTGCCCTCATAGATTCTTGCAGCTAAGCTTGGATGTACATTTACATTCAAATGAAGGTTATTAAAAACATGCCTCTGAAGTTTGACTTTTTGCACCATTAAAAAACGTATGTTTTTTTTTTAGGAGGTGGGGTAGTACATTATAAGCTCCTGTGGCGCAGCCTAAGCTTTTGTCCTTAATGGCATTTTTTCCCTTACTTTTATACTTTACGTAGTTTTGAAACCAGTACTTTTCCACTTTTACTAAAGTAAAAAGATTAAGGTAATACTTCAGTCTTTTTAAACCATAGAATCTATACTTCTACCCGGGTAATGATGTGAATCCCTTTGATACCTCTGGTAAATCATGGGGTAATTTTCATTTTAAAGTGAACTACTAATTTAAACAGTAATCATTTAAGACATTTCTCCTTATATCAGGGTTCCTACGCATTTCAAAAAGCCATACTTTAAGTTACACTTCCTTCGTAAGTTGAATCTGGCGGAAGCTAGATATTTTACTTCATAAAGTTTTAAATATGAAGAGGCTACTTTTCCTACACAAACCCATCGATTCACTTCAGAAGGCCTTTATTAACCCCCGGAGCTGTGTGGAGTACATTTATAATGGATTGATAAGCCTTTTTTTGAGCTACAAACTCAATGGACTGTCACTCATCACTATAAAGCTTGGAAGCATCAGGATATTTATTAATATAACTGATTGTGTTCCTCTGAAAGAAGAAAGTCATATACACATAGGATGGCTAGGGGGAGTAACTCATGGGCTAATTTTCATTTTAAAGTGAATTACTCCTTTAAGTATTTGGCTTTTAAAAAAAATTTGCGCTTATAAAGTAAAATTCACCACCACCACCATAACAACAACAACAAAATATTTTCAAAATTCTATTTGGCAAATAGGCACTTAATTAATTAAAAAAAAGAGAGAGAGTGATTGTAATACATATTGCTATATTGCTATATAATTTCAGAAAGATCGACAAATGAAAAAAATAGCCCCATGTGAACCTCAAGTTTCATGATGGCAGAAATCACGGATGTAACAAGCCAAGTGCATGTGTGTCAGATTACTATTACAATATTTAAATAGTAACCAACATTCCTCACTAATACACTCCAGAATGTGGATCTGTGAGAAGAGTTCTTCTAAACCTTTTCAGACCGCAAATCGTTTCTGGTCAACAGGTGTGTGACGCACGTTAAAGTCATGTCACAAATAATGTGACAGAAATGCACACTGGTCACAACTCCACCCAGCTGTGGGGAGAGAGAGAAAAAAAAAGTATATAGCTTTAGTAAAAGTCACTACCTCATTCTTATGGCTTAGAAGTCAATGAAGCCAAGCAGGCTCTAAAGCAAGATGAGAAGAAGAGAAATGGGGGAAGGGATGGAGTGATTGTAAGAGAAATGGTCGTAGGCCGTCTATCAGGTTGAGCCTGAATGTACTGACTCTTGCCCTCCTGCCAGCTCTACTTGCATGGCAGCCAACGTCTCCGTCTTTGAGACCAGTGTTTGAAACAGTAAAGTCACAGCGTAAAGTGCACGGGGCTTCTGTCTTCTGGCAGAACTGATTTATAACGGCTTACAGAATGCAAGCCTTGCAGTTATGAATCAAGCTTACTGCAAGTGTTCAAATTATAGATCCCGAGAAGTTTGAAATTATAATAGTGATCATTTATTAGTTTAATTCTGATGAAAGGATGCAGAGGCTGATTTAAAAAAAAAAAAAAAAAAAAAACAAAACAAACAAAACAAAAAAAGCAAGCGAAATGTCCTGCCTCAACCACTCCAACAGCCCAGGCAACATACCTGTCATTCTGCACACCTACACACTCCTTTTTCACTCAAAGTCTTTCTCTTTCTCATTTGCAAAAAGGCTAAATCATCTCTTCATCTTTCCACCTGTTTGCTCTTTTAACCTCAGCCTGTTTTCCATTTTTAAATTGTGCTGATTGTGATCAAAAGAGTGTAAAAGAGAGTAAAAAATGCCAGTGAAAAAACTGATAATTGGTTAACAGAAAGTTTCAGTAAATAACTTTGATAGATCTAACCGCACACTTAATGTAATAATGTCTTTGGAAGTGAAAAACGAACAAGTAACTGTATGATTTACAGTGAAAAGCCATACATTGACATTCCCAGAATTCCCTGCATGACACTTTGCATTGAATGTATTTTCATTGAAATAACTGTTTCTTCTTAGTCTTTTCTAATCAGTAAGGGTTTTATGTTACATCTAATGCTGTTAAATTAATGTCTATTGCATTTTTGAATGTCATGTGTGCCACCACAATGGTGTTTAGTGTTTGTGTGAATGACACTGTGCACCTTAATATTTAGTTTCTTTTTAAAAGCTGGTTTCTCATCACCACCTGTGTTTGGTTGGCAGTCAATGACAAAGGTGCAAAACAGATATTAGTGCCACAATTGATTGGTAAAATAACATTGTGTCACTTAGTGAAATACATTTTTACTGTAGACTTAAGTTAAATCTATAAAACCTAAAATGTTGCTGCCTCATCTTTTACTGTATAGCCTATTTCTGGCAACCACAACAGCCGAGCTAGCCTTTGTAGAAGAACAGCACAACCATTTTGGAATATATGCGTAATGTGCTAATCTAGCAAACATTTCAGAATCAGCAGTGAAACTGCAATAATATCTTTGTCTTTAGAAATGTACATGCCAACGCGAAACTGGGTATTTTCCTAATGGTTCGATTAGCATTATCATGAACAACTGTTTTGTGCATACTTGAGGTGTTTGTGTTAGTTTAACTGTCATCAATTGCCTCATAAATAGTTTGAAAGTGTGTGTGGGGAGGATTATAGGTCTCAGAAGTTTCATGGTCAAATTGCTATTGTCAGGGTCTGAGAACAAAGAGTGCACAGGCCGTTAACTAGGCTACTACAAGGAAATATCACCATGGCTGTGTTCCTAATGCATAATGAGCAATATAAGTTAGTGCCTATACAAAACAAAAACAAAAAGAAAATAAATTATATTCCGTCATTTGAGCATGTGTCGACCCTATTTAAATGCCTGATCTTAAGGCGTCAGAGAAAACACAGAGGAAAATAGTGTTGTTTTTTGCATGACGTAATGGGCGACTTTAACTCTATACAATCGGTGTAAGATTTCTTTTTAGTTTGTTTTTGGTCGCATCTTGCCTCGTATACTATTATACCTCTTCATTCACTTCGGTGCCACCTTGAAGCGGAATTGTTCAGACGAGGGGGGAGAGAGAAAGAGAGATAGAGAGAGAGAAAACCGGTTGGACAGGTAAGACGTAGAGGCCGGACTGGGTCGGGTTTGTTGTCACCGTTATATTCAGACGCATGCGCATTGTTACCTGTTTCCTCATGAAATGTGTACCTGCGCTCTAATCAGCCGCTGAAATACGTTTTGTACTCCGTCGGTTGAGCAGTTTGGACTATTTATCTGCCACAATCATCACCTCTCACCTTGACAAAGACACCAAGCTCGGTCTTAACCTACTGGACTGAGGGAATTTTCGAGGAAGACTTCGTCTACTCAGAGTAGCGGAAGACGGCGGAAGGTGTAAGCGGGTAAATACTGGGAAACTCCACGGAAACCTGTACAGGTACAAAAAGTTTGGAGCAAGGAGGTGTGCGTAGGCTATAGAAGAAAGAACTCGGCTTTGCTTTTCAAACTTGCCGATAAGACAATTGAAGGCAACATCCAAGAAGGACTGTACACTTATTTTCGTATTGTGGAGCTTTTCCCACAAAAGTAGGTCGGTGTAAAAAAAAAAGCCTGCCGTTTAATTTCGAGAGATAGCGGGGAAGGACCTCGGGAATAGACCATGCCACGAGCTTTCCTGGTGAAGAAAACGGGACATTCACCCGGCAAGAGAAACTGGAGCGACCTACCAGATCATGAACGCGGTGACATTTATATCCCAGGTGAGAAGATACAAAAGTAAACTCTTTTTCAGATCCCAATCCGGATAACGGTACGGGTGCATCGAACCGTTCGTTCCAGGGGGTCTAAAATGCTGAGTTGTTTCCACCCATTTGGTCAGATTTTAAATTAGATTTTAAACCTAACTGTTGATTTTGTCCATATTTGAAACAAACGTTGGTTGAAATATCCGAAGGTTTTTTTTTTTTGTGGTTGAATAGATTATTATTTTATAATTCATTAAAAAAAAACTATTATGTGCGTTTTAGCGTAACGTTACACTCAATTGAAAATATACACCGCTTGCATTTAACCATTTTTTTAATTGTGAGTGATTGAACAACTAAACTAGATCTTATAAAATGAGTGTGTGTGTGTGCTAAGAGGGCCGTTACTGCACCTTTAGTTGACCTTCAGACCCAACTGTCTTCCTTATAACATGAAACTCGTTGCAACACAGTGCTAGTTTGGCCTACACAAAACGTTAATCTTCTGAAATTAAAGCACGGACTATAAGTTGTTTTGTTGTTGTTTGTTTTGTTTTTTAAGTGAAACGTGCCACCCGAAAGCTGATGAGACTAATAATTTATTTTTTAGATGGGTGATATTTATAAAAACAAGTTACTGATAGGCTAACTGTCTGATTTTATTGGTTTTGGAAGTAAATAGTTTGGGCTGTCATATTTTCTGAAACCTAACGGAAATATCAACCGTTCATTATGAGCCCCTTTCATCATGAATCATCATATTCATAAAATATAGCGTAATGAAATATTCGGATAGCATATATATATATATATATATATATATATATATATATATATATATATATATATATATATATATATATATATATATATATATATACACTTTAAGCGAATTGCTCGTTGAAATGTGTCATTTTAAAAGAATGCGTTAATTATGCGTTTGTCAGCCTGCGGGTTTTTGTGAAAGTTTAATCCATTTGCATAACAGCACATTCATAAACTGAACCGACTTGAAATAGATACATTTATAGCATTGATTCACGCAGGTATGTCAGGAGGTTGTTGTACCGGTTTCATTCGTTGCCATGACGATTCGTGAGTTTACGTGGAACGTTAGTTAGCATACGTTCAAGGCAGTAATCGGTGATAACATTCATGATCTTCATGACTATCGAAATTATTCTTTATTATTATTTTCTTTCTTTCTTTCTTTCTTTCTTTCTTTCTTTCTTTCTTTCTTTCTTTCTTTCTTTCTTTCTTTCTTTCTTTCATGTCCCCTTCTTTCTAATCAACGCAGCATCCGTTTTAACGCATCGTGGTCCTTTAGTTTGTCACCCATGATATGGCTTTGGGTTAATGTTTACAGCGGTGAAGGAAATAACGGGCTTCGCCGCGCTGGCTCCCTTTTCCCGCTACACCCTTAGCAAACACACACACACACACACACACACACACACAGCGATGTACCTTTCACCTCACTTTTCGATATCTGCTGAACATACCCGAAGCACAGGCATTGTTATATATTTATCGACGTCGCCTACCCATTTTATGACTCTTGTTTTAACCCATTCGTTAACTTTAGTTTAGTTTTATTCCGCTCTCCAGGTGAAGTGACGCAAATCATCGTGAGGAAATGATAAACCCGTTTAGGATTAATGGAAACTTTTCTAACTGAAATAAGATTAAAATAAAGAGTTTCCCCCTATATTATAATGGCAAAAGCATTTTCATTCAAGTCAAACATACTTGTCCAGCCTACATCGAATGCGTTCCCCTTTTTAAAGATGAAATCCGTTCGGTTCTCGTTCATCTTCATGTTATTGTCTGTGAAGGGAGGGGTTGGCAAACACCAGGGCAAAGGCAAAGAAACAATCACGGCTGTCAAAATTGTTTGTAGGCTAATAGATGCTTAAGAAACGTTTATAGTATTTTTCCTGGATTCTTTGATGAATACAAAGTTTGGGGTCAGTGAGATTTTTTGAAAGAAATTAAAGAAGTCACTCTTTTTTCTGCAAGGATGCATTAAATTGAAAAGTGACAATAAAGACGGTTATAATGTTACAAAAACTTTATTTTTCAAATAAATGCTATTCTTTTGAACTTTCTATTCATCAAAGAATTCTGAAAAAAATTGTACACATCTATTTTCAACATTGATTATAATAATAAATGTTTGTTGAGGGTTAAGTCATCATATTAGAATGATTTCTGAAGGATCATGACACTGAAGACTGGAGCAATGATGCTGAAAATTCAGCTTTGATCACAGGAATAAATTAAAATTTAAAATATAGCCTGTTCAAATAGAAAACAGTTAAATTTCACAATATATCTTTTTTTGCAGTATTTAAAATCAAATAAACACTGACTAGGTGAGCAGAAAAAAAACATTTTGAAGACACACTTTAATAGTTAATTATATATCATTTTTTATTTTTTATATTACACTTTTTGTAAACACTTTACACAAATCTTACAGATCAAAAACGTTTGAACGGTAGTGCATATATATATATATATATATATATATATATATATATATATTAAAGTCTAAGATTTATATTTCTAAATCATTCTGGTCTCCTCAGCACTTGTAAGTTGAATTTCTTCTCGACAGGAAACCGAGTTTACTAACTGTGTACAAGTCTAAACTTAGATGAAATGGTCGTTATGAAATATAGGTTGTTTAATGCTACCGTTAGCCACTGCACTTATTTGCATTTTAATTTGCAACTCAGTCAATTGTGCCACACCAGAATCAACAGATTCATTGTTCCGGCTGCTAGTATTAGTGTTGGTGATCATCTAAAATCTACACGCAACCAATGTTTTCTTGTCTCTCTCCCTGTGATCTAATAACTCTTTATGTGTTCGTCGGTATGATCGAACATGATAGTTTACCGGCAAACATTTGCAGATTATCCATGTGATGTATTGTGTTGCGTGGAGGTTTGTATAAAGGGAGCTCGAGCCTGTGCCTCTAGCCCAGCTGGTCTGACTGGTAAAGCAGTAACAGGAGTGGTTTGACTTCAGCCCGGCACAATACACTCACACACTCATGCACAGCAGCCAACCCACCCACTCACACTCGCACTCTCACACACCTGGCCCAGAGGCACAACTGTCCCCCTTAGCCTCGAGAGCCACATACACACCCAGTTTCTGATTGTCTAGCAATCACATCCTTCATCTGCAGCTATGTTGGATGTAATCCACACTTGTTCACAAGGCCTAGATGTTATGCTGGAAAGATTGTACACCTGCGCTTGTCATCATTAGCCTTTGAAATGTCTTTTAACGATACTCAAGCAAATGCTGTGGTGACATGATGAATGATGACTCAGTTTGTACACGTCTTGCGATTCTTCCAGTCTCCATGTGTCCCGTTGCTCTGCGAGCGGAGACCGAAGCCAGTCCCGCAGAGGTGGCGCTGTGCCTGTCCACACGCAAGGACCACAGCATCTACACGAACAACCAGATGTACACCGATAACCCTGATGCAGTGGTTCCTGCCGCCGAGCTCCCATCATGCACTGCTCTAGGCCAGAGTCCAGGGACCGAGCACATCCGAAGCGCACACAACAATACGTACGTGCGCACTAAAATAAAGGTGAGGCTTCTGGAAAATGTTTACTTATGCTATGTTGATCTAAGATCTAGTTACGCAGTAAGCAGTCATATTCAGCTGCCATTGTGCCACTATCAGACATAATTGATTTGTCTTTCCCTATTGCTTATGTGTGTCCTATCATTTTACTAGTTTGAATGTTTACACTGCAACTAATTTCGCCTTTAATATTTCCCTCTTTGTTCGTTATTTGTCTGCAGGTCACCACAGGTGAGCTTCCCATAGAGGTCCCACCCATTGTCCCTACCACAAGTCCACCTGTTTCTATAGCGCCACCGTGCTCCCCTCCTGTCGCTAAATCGTCTGCAGTGCAGTCGGGTGGCAGTACCTATGTGTGCCAGGTGTGTCAAAAACCTTTCCAGTTCCAGCGCATGCTAAACAGACACCTGAAATGTCACAGCGATCAAAAGAGGCACTTGTGCGACTTCTGCGGAAAGGGCTTCAACGATACCTTCGATCTCAAGAGGCACGTCCGCACACACACAGGTAAGAGATTCATCTGTTCGTGATGAAAAGGAAGTTGCATTAAATCATTTGTTCTGTAATGTGAAGTGCATCCGAGTGCAATGCATTATCAAAAAAGAGTCAAATGTAGGGCACAGACTTGATTCTATCCATTGGTTGCTGATTGGATTTTAAGCACCTCGAAAACGGATGCAAGCTTGCAGTTGATTGTGGGAGGGCGGAGTCTGGCATAGGCACTGGAGACAAATCTGTTGTTTTCACCGAAAGATCTAGTTATGATATTTATTCATATATATATATATATATATATATATATATATATATATATATATATATATATATTAAAGAGAGAGAGAGAGAGAGAGAGAGAGAGAGAGAGAGAGAGAGAGAGAGGTTTTATTAGATGTTGAGCAAGCAATCTCGTTGGCTGCAGGAAACACTCTGCATACACACACACACACACACACATACCACTGTATGGAATAAGGTAAATAATAGTAAATAATAAATAGTAAATAATAATTTTAAATAAATAATTATTCCAAACTTTTGACTGGTGTGTGTGTGTGTGTGCGTGTCTCTGTGTGTGTGTGTGGTCCTGTTAAACACTAGATAGTCCCCATGAGGAAAACAGACATAAATCAATGAATTCAAAAGCAGCAGGAAGTTTTCTGTAAGTGTTTAGTTTAGGGTTAGGGTTAGTTTGTACAGTATAATGTAATGAAAGTGTAAGTAAAGTCCCCTATAAAACATGAAAACCCAGTGTGTGTGTGTGTGTGTGTGTGTGTGTGTGTGTGTGTGTGTGTGTGTGTGTGTGTGTGTGTGTGTGTGTGTGTGTGTGTGTGTGTGTGTGTGTGTGTGTCATATATACACACAATGATGTTCAAAAGTTTGGAATCGGTAAGATTTTGAAACGGTTTAAGAGGGCTGCATTTATTTGATTAAAAATACAATAAAGACAGTAATATTGTGATATATTACTACAATTTTTTTCTTTTTTAATATATTTTAAGATGTATTTTATTCCTGTGATCAAATCTGAATTTTCAGCATCATTACTCCAGTCTTCAGTGTCACATGATCCTTCAGAAATCATTCTAATATCATGAATTGATGCTTAATTAACATTTATTATTATTATCAATGTTGAAAATAGATGTGTACGATTTTTGTATTACTTGTATATATTTTGTATAATAATAATGAATGTTTTTTGAGGATCAAATCATCATATCAGAGTGATTTCTGAAGGATCACGTGACTCTGAAGACTGGAGTAATGATGCTGAAAATTCAGCTTTGATCACAGGAATAAAAACATTTAAAAATATATTTCAATAGAAAACTATTTCACAATATTACTTTTTAAAGTTTTTTTAATCAAATAAATGCAAAATTTGTCAGCAGAGTCTTTTAAAAACATTAAAAAAATCTTACACACACATATACAATGGATTAATCTATAACATGCTTTTGGAAAATAGATACAGTGAATTTTCATTTCATGGAAACGTGTTGGTTAGTTAAAATCATTACTGTCATTTCCTTCTCAGTTTGTATACTTATTTGTTGTTGTTGGCAGAACATTTAGCCATGTTAGACCAACATGCAAAACGCCTTCTGCTTCCTAAAACAAGAACATTCTTCTCGTCCTCCCGCAGGTGTTCGTCCATACAAGTGCAATCTCTGTGAGAAGGCCTTCACCCAGCGCTGCTCTCTGGAGTCCCACATGAAGAAGATCCACGGGGTCACGCAGCAGTACGCTTACAAGGAGCGCCGCAGCAAGCTGTACGTCTGTGAGGAGTGCGGCCATACTGCGTCTACCCAGGATGCACTGCTGCGCCACCTCCACACTGAGCATCCAGAGAGCGTCCTCCTGCGGGCCAAGGGGGCGCGGAGACTTTCGCCATCAGCCAACGCTAACAAAGACGACAGCTCCCAACCCGGCTCCCCTTTCTCTCATAACAGCGATGATACTGTAGAGTCGGGAGGATGCTCCCTGTAAAAAGAATCTGTTTTATATACAAAAGGATGTGATTAATGTGCATTCAGATGATTTATTGTTTTATTTAGAGCAGGGATGAGGAACGTTGCTCCAGAAGGGCCACTCTCTTGCAGAGTTTAGCGCCAACCCTAATTAAACACACCTGAAGCTAATAAAGGTCTTCAGGATTACTAAAGCTAGATGCAGGTGAGTGTTTTTTTTCAGGGTTGAAGCTAAAATCTCCAAAAGAGTGGCCCTTCTGGATCAACGTTCCCCACCCCTGATTTAGAGGGAGGAGAGGAGTTAAACGAGGGAAAGAGAAGTCATGCAAAAGGATGTTTTTATGTCAAAGTTTACACTTCTGCTGCAGAATCGAGCTGTACTTTTCCCTATGATAACGTCTACTACAGCATAAGTACGCACTACTTCACTTTACATAATAATATTGTTATAAACATTGATGAGATGAAACAAAACTCAGGAAAATAACACACAGATGAATGTGACATTAAACGGTTCCATTTGAACTGTGTGGGACATTAATTTTATGTAGCAATGTTTCAACACTAAAATAATACTGTTATGAACTCAACTGATATCATCAGTCGTCTCTGAATGTTTGAAATGTGGGATTTCGAAAGGGAATTAATTCTGTGTTGCTAATTACTGCTGTATGTAATATATATGCATAAATTTATCATAAGATTTATATTTATCCTGGTGTAGTTTTTATATTTTCTGGGCTATGTTTGAACATTTTTGCTCTAGATTTTATACATTTGTTTTCTCGTGTAACACTTTTTTTTGGGTGGCATTATTATTATTTTTTGTACTTTTTTACATTCAAAAGCATCATAAATATAGCATTTTAATTTCTTGTGACTGTATGTTTAAAAAAGAAAGCAATGTGTCGCTCTATTTTGGTGATCATCACAACACACCTCAAAAGTCAACAATAAATGTTTTTGTTGATGGTTTGAAAAGAAGCGTGGTTCATTTGCCTGTATTGTTTCAGGAAAAGGCAACTTTACTATCAGAAACTTTGAACTTAATTATTGATATTTAATTGATAAAGCACTTTTTTATGCATGACTGCATGCATGCCAGCTAATATGGAGGGAGATAAAGCATTTAGGTATTTGCATGTAAGAGAGAATGAGAGACGGCAGGCGAGAGAGAGAGAGATTCAGTGGGTGGATGTTGGTGTTGGTGGATTCCAGATCCGTGTTTGGTCTTGTTCGTGGAATTCAGTGGCTGTTCCATTGTGGGGCCATCAGGCATTAACGGCTCAAAGGTGCCTATCCCTTTAGAACCGTTATTTTTAACACCAACAAATTCAGTTCCACCCTTTTCAAACTGCAATACGGCACAAGAATTTCTTGTTCAAAACAAAACAGAAGTTAAAGTGAAATAGGAAATGTGCTTTTAAAGGGGCAGTTCACCCAAAATGAAAAATCTGTAATTTACTCACCTCCACGTTACTCCAAACCTGTCTGACTTTCGTTCTTCTGCTGACTGCAAAAGAAGATATGGTAACACTTTACAATTTGGGTGTGCTAATATGCATTAATTCATGCTCAACTAATGCACAGATGAGTTAATGTATGACTCATGAAGAACTAACCCATGTATTAATGATTACTGCATCAGCAAATAATGAAGATTCTACATGATTAATAGATTAAGTAATCATTAAATTGTTATTATGTGTCGTAATGTATTAATTCCCTAATAACATATTATATTAACTAATAATGTAAATTGACGTGTTAATTATCACAAAGGGTCAAAGTCATGCATTTCAACTTCCAGTTCTCTGCTTTAATTAATCATTAGCTAATGATTTACAAAGGTTTCCTTATGTTATGACTTTACTTGTTGAGGCACATGACTATTAACTAATTCAAAATTAATTCAAAACCTATAACCATTATTACTTAACAATTAGTTAATAGTCATGTGCCTTAACAAGTAAAGTCATAACATAACGACACCTTTATAAATCATTAGCTAATTAAAGCAGACAACAGGAAGTTGAAATGCATGACTTTGACCCGTTGTGGTAATTAACACGTTCACTTACATTATTAGCTATAATATGTTATTAGGGAATTAATAAATTATGACACATTTAATATAGCAAATCATATATTATTTAATCTTTTAAAAGTGTAACCCAAGAGGTTTTGACGATGTGACCAAACAGATGGGCCACCTTGACTTTCAGTGTTTTTGGCCCTAATAAGGAAGTCAATGGGGACCAAAAACTGTTTGTTACCCATAGCCTATTTCTTATTCTAAATATCTTATTTTGTGTTCAGCAGAAGAAAGAAACTATACAGGCTTGGAACAACTTGAGGGTGAGTAAGTGACAGAATTTTCATTTTTGGGTGAACTGTCCCTTTAAGTTAGGCATATACAGTAATACTGTGAAACATTCACCGACCTAAACATCATCCAACCATATTGTGAAATAAATGATCCTGAGACCTGAGCACTGTCATGTTTCTACATTTTGTGCTTGACTACACCTTCAATCCTTTGAGTGGCGCTACTCGTGTATCGTCGGACGGAAATGACGCAGTACTTTCGAAAACGCAGGCGGGGAAACCGTGGGGCAGGGCAACTAAACTAGGTAAATATAGAACCACAGTCAACATAATAAAATAATTTACATGCATTTTAAAAGATAAACACTCTAGCTAGCATTTAACATAGTCTGTTATCCGAATTGTAGCACATCTGATCGGTTACAAGCAAATCACTGAGCGTGCTCGTTTAGTGGTTACTATTCGTGCATATACATTTCAGTTATTGTAACACAGCTTTGTTGTCTTTGCTACCTGTAGTGTTTATCCAAGCTTGTATAATGTGGTTGCATTGCAAACAAATAAGCAACTTGAATCTGTCTTACTTCGTGTAGGATGTGAATTGCATGTTCGATGTTAATATGCCGGTGGATCAGGTGTGTTTGGGTCGAAAGCGGCCGGTGCCGTCGTGCCCGAACCCTCTGTTCCTGCAGTGGTTAACAGAGTTACGAGACAGCGCCAAAGAGAAGGGCATGAAAACACAGTACGTGTATCAGAAGGTGAGCGAATGTGTTGGAGTTAATAGACCTCTTATCCATAGCTGCGAACTTTGATTTTCAGAGATGAAAAACGAGGCTGTGAGACATGCATATCTTCAGTGGGTTGTTCTGTTATTGCTTTTCCTAAGCTGTACATATCTTAACTGTTTTGCAAATTGAAAACTACATCGTAGTGATCATGCAGCTCAAATACTCTCTGTCCCTCGCTCACTATAAAGGGTTATGCCGCCTTCATGTGCTATCAGAACTATTGCAAACACTAGTTTCCTTAAAAAATTGAGACCCAATTTATATTAGGTGGCCTTAACTACTGTGCACTATCATTTAAAGTATTAATTTGATACAATGCATTTATTGTGTACATAGATGTTTTTACATTGTAATTCTAATTAGACCCCATTGACATGCATTATACGAGCACATCTTAGTAAACATCTTATTTTCATTTTTGGGTGAACTATCCCTTTAAGGCCACCTAATATAAAGTGGGGCCAAAAATTGGAAATGAACACAAAAATAGGTTGTCACAATTTAAATGCGATGAGTTTGTAATCACGACTTCAGAAGTTGGAAACTTCTGATTGCATGAGAAGGCAGGATTAGTTCACCCAAAAATCAAAATTCTGTCATCATTTACTCGTCATGTCTTTCCGAACCCGTAAGACTTTCGTTCATCTTCAAAACACAAATTATCTTTTTTTTTTGAGGAAATCTGAGATTTCTGTCCGTCCATTGACAGCTACACAACTACCACTTTGACACTTCATAAAGTTCACAAAGAGATTGTAAAACTAAGCCATATGAATTTAGCAGTTTAGTCTTTTAGTTTAGTAGTTTTCTGAAGAGACTTGATCGCTTTAAATGAAGAACAGACTGAATTTAGGCTTTTATTCACATTTAAACGTTGATCAGCGAACATAAACACGCTTGAGAAAAAATCTCATTGGTTCTTGCTGAAGCTCAAACGTGATGCGTAACACAAGAATAAATCTTATTGGTTCTCCCACGTCAAGCGAACATGCTTGATAAATGTCTGATGAATGTTTATATGTGAATAAAAGCCTAAATTCAATCTGTTCATCATATAAAGCGATTGAGTCTCTTCAGAAAATTTGAACTAAACCGCTCAATTCATATGGATTAGTTTTACAAAAATCAACCCACGGCAACAGTTTAAAAGGATCCCAATTCAGCGGGAAAATCACAGCCTCGCTTTCATATCTGTTCAGGCGGTGCTCTGAATAAGGTCTATTTCAAATGTTTGATTTAACTGAAAGTGAACATGGAAATGGTCTCATTAGAATATACTAAACTGATTAAACTCAACAACTGCAATGTTGTGCTATTTCGCAGGCCATAAATTCTTTGAAAAAATATCCTCTCCCGCTAAAAAACGGAAAAGAGGCGAAGATCCTGCAGAATTTCGGCGACGGGATCTGCAAGATTTTGGACGAGCGACTGCAGAAGCATTATCGGGAAAACGGTGCGGGACTACAATGTAGTGCAGACGTGAATGTTCCCTAAAATGAGGATCCTCAGTCTTTCTTTAATCCATTGCTGTCATGTTTACAGTCTTCTGTTTTTTTTTCTGAAAGGTTCTGATGCTCCAATCCACTTGGCTATCCATACAAGCAACATGGCTTCCTCTAAACAGCCGGAAGAACCTCAAAAGAAACCTTCCGGAAACTTGGGTGAACATACGGTCGGTTTAAGGATGAAATGAGTTGCGCTTACTTATCGTAGAAAACTAATAACTAATTTGATGCAGAAACGAACACGAGTAGAAGAAAGAAAGGAGAAGGGAACTAGGAAAAAGAGAGAGTATGTGCCGCAGAAGAGGTCTGGAGGTTACGCTGTACTGCTCACTTTGTATAGACACACACAGGTAAAACAAGCTCATTTATTGTCATGTTATTTTGCATTATAGTGTAGTTCACAACAAGTTATCGTTAAACATGCCTTTCCCTGTGGAAAAAAACCTAATTTTTACTCTCTTTTGTCCTGTGTTTTCTAGATGCCTGGCAGTAAAGGCTTCATGTTTAGGAATGAACTACAAAGTGAGGCACAGCCCTTGTGTGATAAGTCCTTCACAGTGGTGAGGCCAACAACACACTTCTACAGAGGACTTACCGCTAGAACCACTGCCTGTAGCCTAAGTTTGTCTTTTCCCTCTACATATAGCCTGATCTTGGTAGCAAGTACACTGCGTGGTCCTCGGTGAGCACGCTCATTCAGAAAGAACTTATGGTGAAGACGCACAATCCTGCCAGGTGAGATGTGAACCAGATCTGCCATCACAGCTTCGCCTTGAGTTGGATTGATCTTCATCTCTCTCGTTTCCTGTTTTATTTCAGGTATTCGTTGACTGACCAGGGTCTGGCTCTAGCCGAGAGGCTCGATTCTGAAGAGACAGGGATGACTAAAGAACGCGTCGAGCAAAAGAGTGAAGAAGAAAACTCTCAAGATGGACCAGATGTTGTAGACCTGACTTTGGAGAAGGAGGAGGATGATGAGGAGCAGGAAGAGAAAGAGAGTTGGTGGGTACAAGCAAGTTCAAGGACATATTGTTAAAGTTTCCCTTTTTGTGACATTTAAGATCATATCAGGCTATTTTGAGTAGCAAAAGTCACCAATATTGAAATTCAACAATTATTATATATTTTTTTTATTTCATGGAATATTATTATTAGGGAATGCTTTTCATTGCATTCATTGTTAAAGGGGGGGGGGGGGGGGGGGTGAAATGCTGTTTCATGCATACTGAGCAAGACTTGGATTCCCATCCTAAACATAGACAAAGTTTCAAAAACTAATGTTGGACGTTTGATAGAGTATTTCTGTGTTAAAAATACTCCTTCCGGTTTCCGTACTGCGGAGAGTTTTTTTCGAGTATGGCTCGGCTTGACGTTAATAAGAGCGGAAGGTCCTTGTATGGGCCGTACGGGCTCTTCTCCCGGTAGGGTGCGGGCGCGTGACTAGAGCGAGAGAGGAAATGCACGCCCATAAACACACTCTCAGGTGCAGATCCAGTCGATCCAGGCGCCGCGCTCCACTTTATTGAGATGTTGTTGACTCTGTTGACATGTTTTGGCCTGAAGCTCCACCCTCCATCTATCGACCAATCATAAAGTCAGTAGTGTTTCTGCATCCGGGTTGCCAGATCTGCTCTAGTTACCACAGCTGCAGATCTACAAACGTTCCTGCTGATCCTGCAGCTAATCTGGCAACCTCGAGTCAGGGGGAGGGGGATACACCTGCAGTACCAGTTTTGGCCACAATCTAACATACACTTCCTTTAAAGCTATTTGTGGCAGGGTGCCACAAATAAATCAATGTATGTCGAACACTGCAATATATTGCAGTTGACTTTGTGATGCTTTTCTCATGTCGCTTTCTCTCGTTAACGCATGTGTGACAGTATAATATATCTGTGCATCAGGTCTTAAAGTGACAGCAGGTTTATAATTAGGAAATTATGAGATAATATTAAAAATATCTATATGGCAGTTTTCCCCCAGGGTTTTGATGTCAAAATTGTGGCCACTGAGTGAAAATGCTGAGTGGCTAGTTAAAAAAACACTAGCCACAGTGCCTGGTGAGCCGAAAAGGTAACGTCAAGCCCTGATTGTAGCATGTTGACTGTATAAACCTTCCTTCTCTTATAGGTCCAGCAAGTCTTCAGAAAGGCCTGCTACAGCTCTTTCTGTAAATCAGGCCAGAGGTCTTCTCTCTGAGTCAGATGCCAAAGGAAAATCCCAAACCTCAGAGACGGGGAGAACAGCAAAGGGTTGGCATCTTCCACCTGGCTCTTATGACATTGTGTTGTGCGTCGACTTCATCGAGACAACTGGGTAAGATAAAAAGATTGTGTCTGTGGCTTCACTATTTTGTATATAAAACAATATAATTTTATTTTAACTTTGTTTAGTGCATTGCTTTATAAAACAGGAAATGGCTAGTTGAATTATAATAGTGACGTTGTGAACTCAACAGGGGAAGCAGTGGTCGCAAACAAGAACTGGCTAAGGAGTTACAAAGGAATGGTGTGACCTTTGACATCAGGAAACTGAATGTAGGGGACTTCCTGTGGGTGGCACGTGAGAAAGTGACACCTGTTCCTGGTAGGTCAACTTTGCCATGCTTTGCTGAGATGCAGGACTAGTTGATAACCAGCGGATGGGAGTGTTGCTCTTCTCAGAAGATACACTCAAGAAAAGTTTCATTTTGAAACAGTGGTTCTCGATCTCTGGGACTCCAACGCCCTCCTTTGACTGAGACACTATCCAAAGGCCCTCTTGTCTAAGCTAATATGTACTTATGTTGTAATAAATCTAATGAACTAAAAATATGATTTAGTACTTTAATAAAAATGGACAATATACAAATAAATGTATATCATTTTAAGACTTATTAAAACCCCCCTGGTTGAGAACCACTGTTTTAATAGTTTAATCCATAAAGGCTATTTAGATATTAATTGATTACATATATAAAAAGCCATTTGTGTCTTCCTCCAGGGCAGCTGCGTCCACCAGTGGGGAAAGAGCTAGTGCTTGATTACATCATTGAGAGGAAGAGGATGGATGATCTTTGTGGAAGCATCATCGATGGACGCTTCAGAGAGCAGAAGGTTTGAACCAAAAAAAAAAAACATTTCAATAGATTTAAAATGTATCTATGGAGGACCAAACCTGCAGAAATTTTAAATAATAACAATGTATATATAACAAATTCTCCCTCTATTTATTGGTTTCTGTACTTATTTTACATTTTATTTTATGTAATTTTTATTTATAAAAATTATCCTGTGTTTTTTCTTCATATATGTTTATGTGTTCATGTTTATTTGTATATTTATTTATTCCCATATGTTTTTATTTTATTATATTTATTTATGTTTATATTTCCATTAATACGGAAATGAGGGAGTTAGAAGGCCCTTGCGTAGCTCCAGTCATTGGTTGAGAGTTCACGCAATAGAGATGGGAATTTTCTACTAGATGTGACAGATCAACTGGCGAGTTGCAAGTTATTTTCATTTCGTGTCGATGTTGAATTGTTTTGTAGTGACCATTAAAGCAAATTAGGGAGGTTCGGTCCTTCATATTCATCTGCATTCTAGATAAAATTGAAAATTAAGGCTGCATGATTTTGGATATATTGAGAATCACGATTTTTTTGTTTAAAATATAGATACTAAAAAGAGAACTAAACTAAATTGGAATTATATATATATTTTTAACGTGGGATTGAATTAATTATATAACTTATTTTATTACCTGTTTTTAGCAAATCTTGACTGAATGATTTAATGATGAATATATTTTTTAATACTTTTCATGTCGCCACCTACTGATGTAACAATGTAGTTCATGCTATCTTTGTTTTTTAAAGTTATTTTAAAGGTTGATTATTATTAAATTTTTGTTACAGTAGACATCAGTATTGATATCTGGGCCCGTATTTATCAAACATCTTAGAATTACTCACAAGAGCACTGCTAAGAATTGACTTAAGAGTAAAAAAATTCTTGGCTCAAAGCTCTCTTAATAAAAGTTAGTTATCAAGCGTCCCAATCATACTTTAAGTAAAGTGTCGGACTAGATCTTAAGTGCTAGTCTTAGAGTGGATTTACGACACTTTGCTGTGCCACAAATGGAATTTTGGATGATGTCATAGGCATGAACCAATCACTGAATAGATGTCCTTATTTAAGAATATAAAGATAAATTCACATTGAATGGTGAAATTCCTAAGAGGAGTTTACATTCAATACACATTTGACAATAAAGAGTTTTCAAGAGAATACATTATAATATACACATTTTAAATGAAAGATTAACATGTTTTCATCCATGTAATTAATTTTTTTAAACTGGTGTGCTGTTAAATTGCCTATATATAGCCTAGATTTTTTTTATATATAATCAGCCACCATGGATTCCAAAAGAAAACCGACATGGCAGGAGAGAGAAACGATCGCTAATGCTTGCTGAATTACTCGAACAGTGTTTTTTATTTTTATTTTTATAAAACCCAACATTAACCAGTGCTGAAAAAGATGATGTCTGCTCTGTCTAAACGATACTGTTTGATGAACTATTTGTCGTCAAACATTTCGAACACATTCCTCTATTGAAAGATTTGCGCTCGTCTCTGTCTCCATAGCGCCATCACAAGCCCCTACTGGCAACTCCTAACCACTTGAGAGACCTCTCGAGCTGTCTTAAATAATTGGGAGAGTAAGAGTGATTCTTAGCTTTAAGAAATTTGATAACTTGCTTTTATACTTAAGTTTGAAAGTAGGAGTAAATGTCATGAATTCTCAGCACTTAAGACTAAAATAGCACTTTGAGAAGCTTGATAAATACGGGCCCTGAACCATAAGCTTTTATCCCAGAACTTTTTTGATAATTTGAAGTATTGTAAGATGATACTGTGTTTGTGAAGCTGTTTAATACCTCTCTACATGACAGCTTCTTTGTCTCAGCGGCGCCAACACAGATCTGAATGTTTCCTTTGATCGGACTTGTTAAAGCTGGTTGTCATTTAGGAATAAGATCATGTCTGTGTTTGAATCGTCTTTTAATCATTACTCCTGCAGATCTAATGAACAGATTTGTGACTTTCCTAACACATGTTCCATTACTTTCCTGTTTGTCCTTTCTGTTGCTTTCTCATTCTTAGTTTCGTCTGAAGAGGTGTGGTCTGCGTAAGCCCATTTATCTAGTGGAGGAGTGTGGGTCGGCGGCGGCTCATCTCAGTTTACCTGAGAGTACATTACAACAGGCTATAGTCAACACACAGGTATACAGCAGGCCGTAAAGAAGACAGGTGTGCAATAGTGGAGGAGGATGATGATGGGATTGTATGTGTATTACTGCAGGTGGTTGATGGCTTCTTTGTGAAGCGTGTACAGGATGTGAAAGAGTCTGCTGCTTACCTCACCATCATGACCAGATACCTCCAGAAACTCTACCAGGTTTGTTTTAAAGCTCATTCAATGCAGCATGTGTAAATCACTTCTTTAAATATTTGCTCATTTATATCACGAGGTGTGTGTCTGTGTCTGTATCTGTGTGTCTTTGTCTGTGTGTCTGTATCTGTGTGTGCTTCCATTTTTTCTTTTTCAGAATTGCACATTATTCTGTCACTCCAGAGAACTGGAGGGTGATAGAGAAGATGAGACGGAGCAAACGGCCAACCTTTCCTGTTCTCTCATGGCCTTCACAGAATTTAACTATGGGGCTGTTAAGAACAAGGTAATGTGAAAGCAAATCAATGCTCTTCTGAGAAAGTATTTATATCGAAACTCGTATTGATAAATAACACTGATATTAAAATAAACTAATTATTACCAATACGATAAATGGTAAAATTAAAAATCTATGCTAAAAACAATACAAACTAAAACCAGTATTGTGATTAAGGATGGGTATCGTTAAGATTTTAACGGTATTACTACTCTTACCGATACTGCTTATCAGTACTTTTTGAGATTTTATATATATATATATATATATATATATATATATATATATATATATATATATATATATACATATGTGTGTATAGTGTACAGTGCTTTCGTTTCAGGAAGAATTCTAGTAAAATAACACTGCATAGTTTTTCATAAATAGCCAAAATAATGCGTATTAAAGCTGAAGTTATTCAATCAAGAGCTGTGAGTGATTTTCTCTTTGCATTTGGTTGTTTAATTCGTAGTAATTCGTCAGCATGTTTATTTACACCGCTGCCTCTTTAAGACAGATGTGCAGCTCTATAGGCGACTGATAATAAGCAGATACACTACACTTTCTCCTGACTATTTCCAGACTATTGTCTTTAGCCTCTCCAAGCCGGTCATTTTGACATAGATGTTTGTGTACATTTGATCGTTTAGACGCGAGTGTGAAACCGAAAGTGTAATTTGCTCGTCTTGTTGCGGGCTGTTTCGGAGCGCGCGCGCCGACTTGGGAACAATCTCTTGCGCACTTTTTTGTGGGCGGGTAAATAAAAATAGCATACTGTTTCCCCTCTTTGTAAACTTTGTTCAATGCATGCGAGTGCGGCCGTATGTCCGAAAATGACCCATAGAGAAATGACCAGTCGTTTTCGCCGTCATTTCCCAGATGTAGTGCCAGAAGGCGCGAATAAGAACTCGCGCACGCTGAGAGAAGATCCGTCACTGCGCATCATCCGAAAGCGCGCACTCGTCTCACAGCGCGCAAATATTGAGTTCTTTTTCAAGTCTTGTGCTTAAACGGACAAACTCACACAAAAAGTATGTCAACATGTCCATCTTGATGAGTATCCAAGCAGAGATAGTCTGAATATGCCTCAAGTGAACTGTATAGAGTCGAGAAAGACGAGCATATCCTTCTATTAGGTCTTAAAGGGGCAGTAGCCTTTACTGCTCTGTTTAATGTCAAACAAAAGGACATCACGCGCTGCTCTTGATTGAATAGCTTTTGTAAGTTTAATAAGGATTAATCTTTAATTTAAACAGTTAAATATGCAGTTATTTTACATTTGATTACTTTATTCAATTTCTGTACCCTTTCTGCAGGCCAGTAGGCCAATACATTATTATTTAATGTACACATAAGTGAGGTCAAGAACAAAACACATTTTAGTTTGAATTTTATTTTATACTGTGTGATGTTGCAATGTGCTAAATAAATAGTTGCATAATTTGTAATTGATTTATTACTTGAAACTTTAATATTAATTAATGGAATTGTAATGCCTTGATTTTTTTAGTAAAGTTACACAGTCATAGCATTAGCCATAAATGCAATGGATAATTGGCATAATTTCATAATTTCTTAATTTCTAGTGTTTCGGTTTCAGCCAATTATTTTTATTTTGGTGCATTCCTACTGACAATGTTTTGCTCGGTATGTCGTCAACATGCTTCAGAAGATGCCAAAACTAGTAGTTTCAATGTTGGTACTAAAAACCTAAAACTGGAAGCCATAAAAGACCACAAATCATCCAAATGCTACATCCAGGTAAAAATTTATTTTAAAAAAAAAGAGCGCACAGAGACCTACTCATTTAATAAAATGTATATTAGTTAATGGTTTGTGTGTGTATAAGAGAAAATGTCAGCATTTCATTGAGACTTGAGATTAAATAAACTGCTTTAGTATTGTAGAGCTCGTAGTATTAATTTTTCACGTGCAATTACACATTATCGGTTAAAAACAAGAAAGTGGCTTGTAGATTTTGAAATCCACCAGCCACAGTGGCCGGTGGACAAAAAAGTGAATTTCCATCCCTGGTGTTAATATTAATGGACTTAAACTAACGTGACCTCATAATGATCAGTTATATTTGTAACAGTAGCCATGTTTCTATCTACCTATTTTTATGAGCCTTTTGGGATGTCGCATAAAAACGCTGGATGGAAACAACAAGATGAGCATAAATTGTAAAAATGCGCATAATAAACGTGCTCAACTGAGTCGGATGATAAAAAAACAGATGGAAAAAAACTAATGACCAAATAAATCCCTCGATGCACAACAAAAATCTCACGTGGATGTGATGGATAACTGGACAAACCAGTTGGCCAATCACATTGCAGCATCTCAAATGTTGGTTTGATATGGCTTAATTCCCTCCCAGAAGCGTCTGACATGATTGTTCACAAACACCAGCATCTGAGCCGAAGATAACATGAAGTGTTTGTTTTAAAGTCATTTATGATGGAGGAAAAAGAGCCACAGTTTCTTTCCTGACTGCAACAACTCCAATTTTATTAGAGATATTTTATGCCAATTCCCCAGGAAGTGAAGATGTTGTTCTCTTGAACACATTGGATGGAAACGCTGCTTTATTCACAAATGTTTTGTGTGATATTAATTTTTTTTGCAAAAGTTAAATTTGCAACTTTGGATGGAAACATAGTTTTTAACAAATGACTCATTGTTAGTTAATACATTAATTTGAACAAACAGGACCATATTGTAAAGTGTTTTTTTTTCTTCATCAATCAAATAATTCCTAATCTCTCTCTCTCTCTCTCGTTCAAACAGTGCCAGACAGTGCGGGAAGTATTTGCTCGGCAGCTTATGCAGATCAGTGGAGTGTCTGGTGATAAAGCCGCCGCTGTTCTTGAACACTACAGCACAGTCAGCAGGTGTGATTGCTCTCCACTAACACAAACACATTAAAACTCATTTACATTCCACTATCACAGACACTCGCTCATTAAATCGCTGCGTATCGCCCGCTATCTTCAAATCACTCATTTACAATCTACTATCACAGACATTTACTGAATATAAATTAAAAATGCCTTTTTATGTTTTTCTTAACTATTGCTTGCTAACTCAAGCTCATATGATGATATAAGGTCGTGCCATCTTATTGGAAAATGCTGTTGCCCCATCTCTTGGCTTTGCTTGTTTTATGTTTTTCTGTATTTTTAAACCATTCTTTCTGTCTCTAGTTTATTGCAAGCATATGATCAATGCTCCAATGAAACGGAAAAAGAGAAGCTTCTTTCCTCTATCAAATATGGAAAACTCAAAAGGTTTGTTCTGTTTTTACTGACTGTAAAGACACGGCTAGAATTTAGTTTTGCTCTCTCTCTCTCTCTCTCTCTCTCTCTCTCTCTCTCTCTCTCTCTCTCTCAGTAAACAAATACATGAATATATTTTATAATCAAAATATTTGACAATAAAACATTTAATAAATGTTGTACCTACATTCAGACAAGATGAGAATATTTGACTTTAGTTTTTCTTTCTCTCTCTCTCTATCTCTCTCTCTCTCTCTCTCTCTCTCTCTCTCTCTCTCTCTCTCTCTCTCTCTCTCTCTCTCTCTCTCTCAAAAGTGACGTGTGTTATTCATTAATCATTTATTCTAATCAAAGAAACCTGGAAAAAAAAATCATGGTTTCTTCAAAAATAACTGTTTTCAACATTGCTAATAGTAAATATTTCTTGAGCATACACTCATCATATTACAATGATTTCTGAAGGATCATGTGACTGATATTCAGTTTTCCATCACAGAAATAAACTTAATATCTAAAAGCTATTTTAAATTCTTATAATATTTCACAGTATTGCTGTTTTTTTTTCTGTATTTTTGATAAAACAAATGCAGCCTTGGTGAGCAGAAAAGACATTATCATGATATATTTTGGTTGATATATTATGATGTAAATGTATTTATTATTATTATTATTATTGCAGGAATCTTGGACCAGCCTTGAGCCGCACTATATATCAGCTTTACTGTACACATGGACCTCTGTCGTAGGCCTTTTCATTCAAAAACACAAATGTTTGGTGCATTTCAGTTTAATCATTGTATTATAATTGTTCTGTTTGTTGACTCAATGTCTAAAGTAATAAAGGTATACATTTGTTTTTCTAAGCCCTCAAGAGTATTGCATTTTGTTGCTGTTCGGTTGTTTCATAACAAAAATTGCAAACTTGCTGTGCCAAAGCGTTAAGCACTGAAGCATATGATTTCAAAAAGGCAAAATATGCATTAAAATGAAGGAGAGAATTGCAAAGGGGCATTGGTGCAATGGATTGGGATTAGCTGTATGGGGCAGGTGGGTGACATCAGTGTTTAGAAACTAGTGTTGAGGTTACAGCTGCTCTGCCTTCCAGGAGATTGGAGGGGGACTCCGCTGACGTCCTCTGAATCTCCCTCAAGGAGAAACACGCATATCGACAAAAACAAGTAGGGCGACTGCCTTGTATCCACGCTGGTTGCTTTCGTGGAAATGTTTTGACGTTTGGCTGCCTGCATCCCGCGTAGCCTACAGACAAGCGCGTGCGTTTTAACATCCTCGATGCATTCTCTTCCTATCATCCATGTTTCTGGATATACGGCCATAATAATAATGACAACAACAACCTCCTCCTCATCATCATCACAGTGAAGGTGATGAAGCTGGTGGCCGACATGGTCAGAGCCGAGAGACTATTTGAGAAAATATGCATGCACTTGATGTGTGAAGGACAAGGAGGAGACGGAGAATGCGGCTGGGTAATGTGGCGTTGATCATGCGAATTCGCCCAGGCTGCTGCTCTCGAGAAACCGTATCGGGACCAGCGGCGGATGGGCTGACTTACCCGCAGGGGAAGACCTGGACGAGGGCCGCCACATCCTGAAGCGCCCCCCGGCCATCCCCGGGGTGAGTCCGCGGGGCAAGAGGGACGATGGAGGAGGCGACGGCAGATGGAGAGGAGCCCATTCTGAATGGAGCTGGGAGGGAAGAGGTGAGACGAGGGCGTGTATTTGCCCAAATTCTATACTTTTTTTGCGTTAATATGTACATGTGAGTTGTTATAGTAGAGACTGTATAGAACAGAAGACTGTCACGACGTGTATGGCAAGCCATTTTAACATTTATACAAATGATAGGCTTTTTTGTGTTTTGTTTACTTTTTCACTATCGCTACTAATAGTACTTATTAGAATATATTCCAGTATAACATGTTCTCGCTCATTCGATCTAGTATCACTGTAGACTATACAGTTTTTTATTAACTTTATCTTACTTGTTACAGTTTACTTTTATTATTATTTACTTGTCATATGGATTGATTACAGAACAACTTATTTATATTTTATACTCAAAAATTCTTCAAATAAGAAATGTTAGCAACAATAGAAATGGTAATAATTTACAAGAGGATTTCATTAGTTAACAAACTAATAAAGATATGCACTAACACATCATATTGATCTTTGTTCGTTTCAACATTTACTTATACATTATTATAATAAAAAGTTAAACAATTTTATTGTACAAACAATAAACAGCTGCATTTTTATTTACTAAAGCTAACAAAGCTGAAAAATTACAGTAACAAATGTACTACTCGTGGTTAGTTCATGTTAGTTAATACATTTAACTAAAGTTAACAAATGACACTTTATTGTGAAGTGCTAACGAAATACTCAAATAAATAAATACTAATCTATTATGTTGCTATTAAGAAAACCGATATACCAGGAACAATTTTTGAATAGTTACTGGTAACTAAATAACTAATGGTACCTGAGAATAAAAATTGAAATTTAACTAATTAAATATTGACTATAACTATTAAAAAATGTTATGTAATGAATAGCTACAAGTGAAGATACTAGTTACTTATTAGTAATTGTAAAAAGTTCTAGTAAGATTTCAAATGGATACTAGTTGGTTTTAAGTAATAAATGCCATTAGCTAAATAAAACAGCTTGCCATATGAACAAGCTGTACTCTGACAAGTTTTTCAGGCTCATAAATTTTATATTTGATATTGAGGCCTGTTTACCATTGGTATTTCTATCCATAAACAAGCATGCCGCAGTGTATTGCCTGTTAGCCATGTGCTTTTATCTCTGCAGTGCAGTTTGTCTTTTCCCCAGATTTTTGGCCTTAATCTGGCTCTCCTTTCTCTTAGAAAAAAAGTTATCATATTGGCACAATATGCTCTTGTACAAAAAGTACAGTGGTGGTACTTTGATGGTATCAGATGCTAATACCGTAGTACTTAATGATTGCCATGTTCATATACCATGGTGTTTACATTGTATTTTAAAGTACTGTTTGGAGGTGCATCTCTCCACAGATGCTCTAAAATTGGTATTCCACAGCTTTAGGTTTTCTCTTCTGAGGTTAATAATCATAAGATGTTACCAAAGAAAGTGTGGCACCCAGTACTCTCATCCCTGGTTAATATGCTCGTCTTTTCCCTCAGGTCTTAGCCGAGCATTTCCCTTGGGGCTGTTTTTTTTTACTATCAGCCTTCTTGGCAATGTCTATTTCTCGCTCTCTCATTCTGTTTGCCACTGTAGCTCTTTCCCGTTCACATTTATCATGCTCTTCCGTCTGATAGATGCCCTCTCAATGGTACAATATCAGATCAAAGGAGGTCTGTGTTATTTCAAGGCAGATAATGACTCGGTCAACATATCTGTGACAAAGCTCAAGACCAGAGTCAGCACTGACCTCCAGGCCCTCTATATTAACAAACTACAGCATTTCTCTCTCTCTCTCTCTCTCTCTCTCTCTCTCTCTCTCTCTCTCTCTCTCTCTCTCTCTCTCTCTCGCTCTCGCTCTCGCTCTCGCTCTCGCTCTCCTCTATTTATTCATTGGTGCTGAGTTAACCTCCTGTCTCTTGTTACATGAAGATCAATAGAAATGGAGACAGCTTGAAGGGAAGAAAGCTGTGAGTCATATCAGAAATGCTGTTTTAAATTAATTTGGAAGGCAGCAGGAATAGTCTATAACAGATAGTGAGCTATTTCTGTACATTTCAGTATGGCATTAGTGTGGCACCGGCTGTTGAAGGATAATGAAAGACTGAAGTCGAGTGAAAGATGCTGACAGAATATCTGGCTTTTACATATCGCTCTACCTTCCAACATATTTATCTCTATGTAAAGATATCATATTCCTTCTTTAACCAATATTTTTCTATGTATTGGGTTCCTCTCTCCTGCATGACAGCCCTTTCTACTTCCCTTAATTTCTATTAACCAAACCACAAATCCAGAACTGTAAGATTGATGCAGCTACGCCAGGCCATAATCTTCTTGCTACTTCACTCAAATGCTAATTTATGAATTTGTGGTTTAGTTGATAGAAAAAGACTGAAAGGAAAAGGGAAGTGAGAAGTTCATAATGAAGAGTGTTCGAGAAAGTGCACATATAAAAACTAGAAAGAGCAACAACAACAAAAATTACAGTTTCTTGAATTTTTTTTTTTTTTTTTGCATAAACTTCACTTGTATCTCAGTTGACATTTATACACATTACTAATTTATCATTTTTCCTTTATTATGCTTTTGTAAGTATTAAATAATTACAATAATAACTTATCCCTAAAAGTAGGATTGATTATTCAAAAATAATAGTAAATTGTTGTCAGACTGTGAAGGATTCCCATCAAAAGTGTTACGAACATGCAAGCAACAGTGGTGTTGGTTGACTTAAAATGCCATAAAAATGCTTTAAAAATGTAGAATACAATAGATAATAATATGTATGAGATCCATTATGCTTAAAATAATTTTCCATAATTAAATGGCAGTCAGGGCTTCTGAACAAGTGTTAGCCTACCCTTTCTGACAATTGCACTAAAAAGTACTTGTCTGGAATCCAATGGCTGTTGTAAGTTAATTAAGTCTATTTTGCAACGTAATGTGCATGGAATTTATTGCAGGCCAGGCCAAGAGTGTTTTGTAATTTAACCATACTTTTAAGTAATTAAGGATTTTCCCCCCAAAAAAATCCTAAATATATGTTTTTTTTAATGGTAAAATAACAGTTGTCCACAAGCTCACTCTCATATTCTCTCTGTCCTCTCTGCAGCAGCGTCCAGTGAAGCAGTCCTTGGCTGCCTCTCTGTGTCGAGAGTCTCACTGGAAGTGTCTTCTCCTCACTCTGCTCATGTTCGGCTGTTTTGGCACACTGGCCTGGTGCAAGCTGTGCAAAGTTCCAGTGCTAGCTCCGACAGAGCCCGAGGCTGCGGTTGTGGAGCCTGGTGACCCCTTTACGACCTCAGCTAGTTCTGGTGTCTACATCCCCCTAGAAGTGGATCTGGATAGTCCCTGTTCCAGTGGCTACATTTATATTCCTCTCGCTTTCCTGGCCATGCTGTACGTGGTCTACCTGGTGGAATGCTGGCACTGCTACTCCAAGACGGCCATGTTGGCTCAAGCAGAGGTGGCGGAGGTGTATGAGCGTGTGCAAAGGTTGCAGCAAGCAACGCCTTGCATCTGGTGGAAGGCCATCAGTTACCACTACGTGCGACGGACAAGACAAGTGACGCGCTATCGCAATGGGGATGCCTATACCACTACACAAGTGTATCATGAGCGTGTAAACACGCACGCGGCGAGCTCAGAGTTTGATTATGCGAGGTATGGCGTCAAAGACGTTTCGAAGGAGTTAAGGGGTCTAACCGATCACCAAGCCGTACGGCTGCGCTTCACCAAATGCTTTAGTTTTTCTAGTGCCCGAGCGGAGGCTGCTTACCTGACCCAACGTGCACGTTTTTTTGGTGAAAACGAAGGACTTGATGATTACATGGAGGCACGGGAGGGAATGCATTTGAAAAACGTGGATTTCCGTGAGCATATCCTAGCTTTCCCAGACCCAGCCAGACAGCCCTGGTACGCCAGGCGTAAAGTTTTCTGGCTGGCCTCAGCTCTGCTCCTGTCCTGGCCGCTTCGGGTTGTTGCGGAGTATCGCACTGCATATGTGCACTACCACGTAGAGAAACTTTTTGGCGATGCTGACGATAACAATAGGGGTGACGTAACTGAAAACAGTGGTGGCGTCGAGAATGGAAACGGACCTAGCACTGGATCAAGCTATCGTGCCATTTCCAGAGTCAATACGGTGGACATGACGGAGCTGGAATGGCACATTCGCTGCAACCAGCAATTGGTGCCCAGCTACTCTGAGGCCCTATTGATGGATGCCGGGTCAGGCGCCAACCAAGATCCCAGCAATCCTCCAGCTGGGCAGGGGACTAACTTGACAGCGTGTGGCCCTTCTTATCCAGTGGCCTTTTCTTCGGCTTACTTGCTCCAGAATTGTCCTCGTTGCCGCCGCACCACAAGCAGTGCTTCCCTACCCTCCCGATTAAGAGGCCCGACTGCAGCCCTGCTGAATGGTACCATGGCTGGGATGAGAGCTAGTACATCCGGAGGTGGTCCTGGAGGCCCGGGGCGGCTGGTTTTAAGTAGGAGTGGCTTCTCATTAGGGCGGCTCCAGGCTCCTCGCCCGTCATCCCTCTTCCACTCCAGAAGTGTAGGTGGAGGACTAGCAACAAGAGGAGAAGAGGCAAGTGGAGGAGGTGGTTTCTTAGGTTTGGGAGCTAGACAAGACGAAGAGAGCAGAAGAGTGCTAGAGGGAGAGGGTGATGAGGATGAGGAGGTGGCGAATGTGGTGGAAAGAGAAGAAGGTTGTGAGAGAGACGGGGAAGAAAGAGAGCAACAAGAGGATGCAGAAGAAGGGGAAGCAAGGGAAAGAGACAGACCTCCTACATATCAGGATGCCCTTTTCTTCCCAGTGTTAATTGTGCATGGAGAGGAGAGTTGCCATTCAGGTGAGGACATTTCCTGAAGACACTAATCCCCCATCAAAAAGTGCATTGAAGTGAATTGGAAATGTCATGGCCATATACAATGTGAAGGAAGAAAGTAATTTGTCTATTGACCCTTCACTAAGCACCACTCCCTTTGGTCTCTGTGGCTAACTCAGACAAACGTAAAATATATATAGAACTGAGGCAAATGCTAAACACACGAAACTGAAGAGACGCATCTCTTTTGCAAGAGATTCGTATTTGTTTAATGATCTGGAAAAGAATAATACAGTTTGTGCCACTATTATGTGACCTGACGTTTTTACCATAATTTCTGCATTTAAAACTCACACAGCTCCTCTATAGAATTTCATAAGAAATGTGTAAAAGCTTGTCTGAGGAAAATGGCAACAGTTGCTAAAGCGGGATTGGTCAGGATTAAGGCGACGCTAAGAGAAGAGTCAGTTTAAGACCAAATTTAAGATGGAGAAGGCATACATTGACAAAGAAAGTTGTCAGGCACCTCTTGTACTGACGTTAATATAAACTTATCTATGCAACAACAAAAAAAGAAAGCTTGAGTGTTTCTAAAAAATTTAAGGGGATACAAAGAAGAACTTCCAATCCTCTGGTCATGAAGCAGAAATCACCAAAAGACATGCTACCGAAAGACAAGGCCATTGGAAAACCTTCCAAAGATCACGAAGTGAACAGAACAGTTCATCAAGGGGAATGTTACTTATCTATACATAGCCAACATATAGCTGTGTTCCACAAGACGAAAAAAGGTTTTGTTTTATAATAATAAAAAAGAGAGAGAAGAACCTCATAAACTTGCACAAAATGTTGGAATTCAACTTCTCAAGACATTTCATTGTAACTACTTGTTTTTTTGTTCAAAATTCCCTCACTGCATCTGCTGTTCTTATTTGACTAAACGAATGGATTCCATTATTATTATTGCAGGGAGTATAATCATATTAAAGGTGCAGTATGCGATTTTTCCAAATCTGTTGATATTTAAAATCCGCTCAAACACACCCCTCCCTTCATTGCTCCGCCCCAAAATGCATGAACATGTCTCTCTTGTCATAGCTGAAGCGAAGCAAAATAATGCTTTGCGAAAAATATATTTAAAGGTCCCGTTCTTCGCGATTCCATCTTTCAAACTTTAGTTAGTGTGTAATGTTGCTGTTTGAGCATAAATAACACCTGTAAAATTATAAAGCTCAAAGTTCAATGCAAAGCGAGATATTTTATTTAACAGAAGTTCCCTTTCTAAGCCTACAGCGAACGGCCGGTTTGGACTACACCCCTGCACTTCCTTCAGGAATGACGTCACTAGAACAGTTTTTTTGACTAACCCTCCGCCCACAAGAACACGCAAAATAGGGGGCGTGGTCTTGTTGCTCTCCCACGTGGAGAAGAGCGCGCATTCAGCGCTTGCATCTCCCAAGGGGGTAATCTAGCACTCGGAAAGCGTTCCACCCCTAGGGGCTGCCATTGCTAACCAAGCCATCACCTGCTGTTAGCATCCCATTGACTCCCATTCATTTTTGAGTCACTTTGACAGTGAATAACTTTACATCTGAGGCGTTTAAAGACTCCATTTGTCCATTGTTTATTTCTAAAGAAACACGGCAATGCATAAAAGGCTCCGTTACCTTGTATCTTACACTATCGCCCCGCAGAAGCTGTTTTTGTAAAAATAGGCTAACGATTGCGTCATAACCAACGCGACTCTGTCGCACAGTTGAGAAATTACCGTATAGACCTGAGGAGACGCTCGCAGGCAATCTTTTACTGTCTATGAGACAGTCGGGGGGACGTGGAGACATAAAGTCTGATAAAGTCAAGGGAGAAGAATGGGGAGAAGCCCATAGTGAGCCAAAAGCAACGGGAGAAAATATTTAAACAACGTGATTCAGATTTCACTTTCCACAACTACTAGAAGACCTACAGCTGTCAGACAGGAGGCTCACGTCACATCTACGTCGTCAAGCTCAGTCTGAGCCTGCGCAGTTCGCTCAGCCATCAGGAAGTGAGTGCTCCTTTACTGACATCACTTAACGCCGTAGAAGTCAATGGGATAGCTCTGTCCATTTCTTTTACTGTCTATGGCATCTCCCCATTATGGTAAGAGCCAGGACCTTTCCGGGCAAAGTGCGCTAAGCTGCTGTCATATCACAACACGGGAAGCGCTGGCCCAATCAGAACTCGTTTCGTGTTTCTGAAGGAGGGACTTCATAGAAGAAGGAAATCATCAGGCCGTTTTTAGGACAGAGGAAACAGCGCTGTACAGATAAATAAATTGTGTGAAAAATACTGTTTTTTTACACGCGAAACATGAACTCATGTTATATTGCACACTGAAAACATAATCAAAGGTTCGAAAACACGCGAAGAACGGGACCTTTAAGATGACGAAAAAACAACAAGGTAGCACAAAAGAAATTAACATACAGTACACCGGAGTAACTACAAGCAAGAGTTGGTTGTTAGTCTCCAGCAGCTCCAGACAAACAATGACACTCAAACTGTCCTGTTACTAGAGCTAACTTTACAACAACAGCATTTCATGATTCTGTGAAACAGCAAAACCAACTCACATATGGAGCAGAAACAATGCAAACATTCGTCCATTTTCAGGTCTTCCCGTTTCAGTCTCTCTGGCGCTGGAAAGCTTTTCTAATATTAATGCGGGTCCTAAACCTCTTGCCTGATCATAACTCTTCTTTTCCCAGTGATATTCCTCTGAGCTTTTCTCTTTTGTAATGTCTCTCAGCCATCTCTCTTTCTACAGTCTTTCTTCAAATCTCCTTCTTGCTCTCTCTCTCTCTCTCCTCCCCCATCATAAATGGACGACCCACGGCTCCCACTGCTGATTGGCTCACTCCACCAACAACCCCCGCCCCAAACACACACACACACACACACACACACACACACACACACACACACACACACACACACACACACACACACACACACTCACTCTCTGCTGATTGGCTCACTCTCTCCTCCCCCATCATGAGTGTACTGCTAATTGGCTAAGTTTGTTAGCTCTGTCCAGTCCACTTTTAACAGTGTTTTTCAAAAATTGCTTACTGCACCTTTTAAGCTTTTTTTTTTTTTGCAAGCCCCAGTAATATGTTTTTTGTTCGCTTATCAGAAAACTAGTAAAAGTATGTGGAGATCATACAGCGTTAAATCTTTGCATTTGTGAGGTGCTGTTATCTCTGTGTTCACTGTATGTATTTTATATTTATTGTTTGTTAGTCAGTAATTGTTTATTTTTACAACAGCATATCACCAACTTTGCCTCATAAAGAGTTTGAAACCGAAGAGCACTTCACAAACATAAATAATGGTGCAGCATGTTGCCCTCCATGATCGTAGCCTCTGTGCTCGTCTTTGATTGGCTGAAGTGTCATGTGAATAAATAGGCCAATTGTGGATGAGACTGCTTAGTGTGCCAAGACACATCCATCTCCTGGTAACTGTGGATCCTCGTGAGACGTCTTAGTAGTGAGTTCACTGCAGCATACACATATGAATGTGTTTACTATTTGGAAAAAAATCTTCCTACTTGTGTTATGCTGTCAAGCTTCAAATATAATCTGCAAATACACATTGGAAGTCAAAAAGCACACGCTTTGTCTCATTATAAGCCTAAAGCATGAAGACATGCTCTCTCATTTATCCTTTAGCAGGTCACTTAGATGTTGCAACTGTACTGCAAATAATTTAAAAACACCTTTAGTTAAGAAAAAGAAAATATTCTTGCAATACTGTCAAAATGTTCTGTCACAACGTGAATGTTGATCTAACAGTGATGTGGTGTCTGTTTAAATCACAATGGGAATGTAAAGTACGTCAGAAGTATTTGATTGTGCAGCGTGTTTCATCCATCCGCTGGTTGTTGATACCCAGATGGCTAGACTACCAGAATATTTCTAGAAATCTGAGCTGTTTAATTGGGTGCACAATTGCTTTCTTGTCTGGAACTCAGATGGATGATGATAGTTTTTTTTCTAGATTTAAGTAGCAAAAGTTTCAGGCGGTCCTGAGATCAACTGTGTGTTCAGCATATGTGCTTTTTCAAGGGAATGCAAATTTGTATTCAGGTTTTTGTCCCATGTGCCCTTTTGAGACTGAACCCTTTAAGATTTAATAGTAGCATCAAAAGCAATACTTTTCTTTTTGTGAAAAAGCTCTGAATTATTTAATTTCAGATGAAGCCAAATTCATTAGGATGTTTGTGGGATACAGTATGATTGATTTGTTCAGCTTAACTTAACAGGAGTTTTATATTTGTATTATATTATTAATTATATTTGTCCCTCCCCAAAGTTAATAGGTTGTAAGCAAGCAAATTTAGCTGTTTTGGCTCAAACAGGTTCGTCTGATTTGTCTTTTACACTAGTGCAGGGATTTGGCTTGAAGTTATGAAAGGAGAATGAACGTAATGAAATATGTACTGTGTGTGTGTTGGGAGGTAGTCAGATAATAAGGATTGTCACAACTGATCATCATGATAAACACTGATGGTGCATAATAAACTGCTTGATTTGAAATCTTATTTGTCTTGGCATTATCAGCTTGATATCCAGTTATCAATTTGTAAATTTAACTGGTTATTTAGTTTTTGTTGTTTTATATTCAATGTAGTGTAAACTGTGCTTGTAAAATGTCCCTATTATGCTATTTTAAAGGCTCTTTTTTTATTTTGGAGGTCTCCTACAACAGGTTTACATGCATTAGAGGTCAAAAAAACACTTTAAATTGCTCATAATATACATTCACCTAACCTCATTTTTCAATGATGAATTGGCCTCTAAACCGCTCCTTTCCGGGAGATTACGCTGCTCTGATTGGTCAGACGGCCCAGTCTTCAGCTCCAGACGCTTCCTAAAGCTCAGAGATTGTACACACTGTAAAGACTGTAATGATGCCGTCGATTTTAGCATATTAATCTGAGTACGAGTCCAATGATGAAACATTCGAAGAACTAGTTCAACCCAAACCTCCATCAAAAGCAAGACATTTCTCAGTGATGCGCTACTCGGTTGCTGCATCCCATTTCCCCTACTCATACTACGCCCTAAAAGTATACACTCTTTTTGTGAAGAACAAGTACATGCTTTTGAGTGTGTAGCAAAAGAATACAGGCTTTGGGACATAGTCATCTTTAATGGACAGATCTGTAAGTTACAAACATGTCACCTTTTAAACTGCCCTGTCAATCATCTTGTCACAGGTAAAATCCTCCATATTCAATTTAATTTAATAACGAAGAGAAATGTCGTAGCACGTTGATCTCTGCCAGTCATGTTTCATGCTGATATTCAAATTGTGTTTGCAATTTTAATGTAATTATGCATTTAAAGGTGCACTATGCTTTCTGTCCACTGGAGGGCGCCTATTCTAAACAACGGCGTAGTTTGATGACGCCAAGTTTGAGCGCAGTATTTTGGGACATGTGGTCTTCACCTCACAGCCGGTGGAAAATAGGACTCTGGCAGAAATCATGTTCATGGATGCGGTTATTAACGTTACTGTAGTGTGATGCAGAGCAAGACCAAGTGTTGTGGAGCTGAGCACAGCCGCTGGAGCGACACCGGGACTTTTATTATGACGGGATGGGACACAGTCGCCGGGTGCCCGCACTTTCGCTTTTTCCGGTCATGATTATAAGGTAAAGCAGCTCTGTTTATCATATTAGATACATTTAAGTGTGTTTAAAATGATGTAATGACGTTACTCTGTGCGTTCACTCGGCGCTGATGTGACATGTTCACACTGCTAAGAGTAAAGCGCTTCTGCAGAATAAAACCGAGGGTAACGCAGATATGATAATTTTGTCGCAATATTATCCTGTTTGACACTGTGAAGCTGCTTTGACACAATCGTGATTGTAAAAGCGCTATATAAATAAAGTTGATTGATTGATTGATTAATGACGCGATTGACAGGCGACTCCCTCAGACGCTATGCTGACACGTCCCGGTCCTTGGTTAAAATAGCAATTTTCTCACAATTTACAAATAGTTGGAAACATTTGGGATATTGTAAGTACTCAACTGAACAAAATATATAACACTGGCCTAGTGGTTTTTGAATATTTTACTGCAAAAATACTACATAGTGCACCTTTAAAAGATAATGGCCAAATGTATGCAGATTAAATATAATGTGGATAACGTCAAATAAATATCTTTTCGTCAGGTTATATACTGATAATTAATCACTCACACCTCTTTATCTAAACCTCTACTCGTGCTGTGTTCCAGACGAGGTTGGACGTAGGAATATCCCAAAATAAAACAGTATGTTTTTCCTTTGAGTTTTGTCCATTAGGTGGCGATGAAACACTAGACTGAACATGAAATACGCATGATGTCATCATTTTCATAGATTCGCATTTTTGTTTACACTGGGACCATTTTCAAAAATGTGCACTTCAAAACCTGTTTTCAAGAAAAAAGTTTACGTTTTAAGGCACCCAAAACGCTGTTGTCGTGTAACCGAGTGGCCAAAGCACATTAAAAATTGTAATTGTTTACCTGAAAAGGCCTCTAAATGTCCCACTTCAGACCTCAAATGTAATTTTCACTTTGACCACAGATGTCGCCACCACACAACGAGAGCTTTATGGAAAGGCCAACAGGGCCAAAACGTGTGAAACTGTTTACACTTAATTATTGGACCATGGTAGCCTAGAAATCTAGACCCACCCTAGCGGCAGGAAATCTAATCTGCCCGCGAGTGTCGTCTAGCAACTCTCAATACCCTTCTGAGCTGTAAACGCCAAACTCCTGTCGGGAAATCCAATCGTGTATAGAGTGGGTGGTCGGGGCCATAATGACGACGGCCGAGTTGCGTTTGCATGCTTCTAGTAAACACAGAAACTGGCGAATGGCGGTCTTTTGAATCAGCTTTGACAGCGACTCTGGAAGACTTGGAGTTAAAGGACAACTCCAGCAAATTTATAAGTTTATCTTGATCGTTATATCTTTGTGAGTACAGTCTATAGAAAAAAAAATGAGCCCGATTGGTGCTTGCAACACGGAGTTATTACGGTTAATGCCCAGTGCCCCCCCTCAGCTAAAAAGGCAGCTTTGGGGGTATAAACGTAAAGGGTGTCTTTGTGCCTCTTAACAGACACAAAATGCAATTAAAATGTCTGTCCAACATGAACAGGTCCCTCACACGACAACGAGATGAGTTTAGCCACTTAGCCATTGTTTAAATTCACCTGTTTTAGCTGGCTAGCTGTGTCTCGTTCTGAAGTCCCGTGGGGACTCAGCGGAAGCCGGAAAGTCGAGAAGAGCATCGTGTTTATGAAGAGGCTCTGCTCATCGGCTCGTCGGTCCTCAGTATTGAACGTGTCCGAGAGAAATCGTTTTCGATTATGTACTGCTGATCCGATGAGGACCGCTGCTCGTGAGTTCATCAGATCTCAGCAACATATAGTTACAACATATAATTCAAGACATTAGTTTATTTATATTCGGAGGGACTGTCACTCATGTCAGAAAGTGAGTAACTAAAGTAACGTGTGTGGTCAGACTCAGCGCTGATTTGAGACTTGAACCGTTTAGAACGATTCAGTCCGATTTGGTGAACTGGTTCGCCCGGTTCACTAAAGAGAACCGGTTAAAAGGAACGATTCGTTTGTGACCGGATATCACTAGAGTGATGATCCGATCGGGCTCAAGAGCGAAGAAGACATTGTTCGCATTTGTGCTTTTACGAATTGAAAAAATGTGCAGCGAACACTTGACTAACTTACAAAGACACAACACAGCCAGGCCGGTTGAAGAAAAATCCCATTCCTTGGTTAAAGACGGGTGCAGCCACTGTGGAGGTAATGTAAACTTTATTTATCCTTCCATTTAAGCACACCCGGCTTGAGGAAAGATGTTTACCAACTGGACTGTCTTTTTTCCGCCGGCTACCGCTGAGTCCCCACGGGACTTCAGCGCGAGACACAGCTAGCCAGCTAAAACAGGTGAATTTAAACAATGGCTAAGTGGCTAAACTCATCTCGTTGTCATGTGAGGGACCTGTTCATGTTGGACAGGAAATTTTAATTGCATTTTGTGTCTGTTAAGAGGCACAAAGACACCCTTTACGTTTATGCCCCCAAAGCTGCCGTTTTAGCTGAGGGGGGGCTCTGGGCATTAACCGTAATAACTCCGTGTTGCAAGCACCAATCGGGTTCGGTTTTTTGTCTATAGACTGTACTCACAAAGATATAACGATCAAGATAATCTTATAAATTCGCCGGAGTTGTCCTTTAAGCTTTTCTCTGAGAAAAGAACAAAGAACGGCACTGAAGTCAATCTTAAAAAGGGAAGATGTGTTCGGAGTTTAGCCGACCGGATACGGCGAATGTTTAATCAGTCAGCGAGCTCTGCTTCACCTTCGTTGCTCTGGTTGGTTGTAGCGCTATCCTATCGCGTGCAGAGGGAGTTTGAAAGACGGCCGTTTATCCCGCCCCTCGGATTGAGCTGTCAATGGTGAGTTTCCAGACCAAACATCTTGATGTGGGTCTGGCTTGTCAGGCTAGGACCATGGAGCTTTAGCACCACCTTCTGGTGTGGCGCTCTTGCTAAAACACAACCAACAGATTAGGCTTGTAAATAGCAGTTATGAATGTGAAACATTTTGAACAATGCATTTTCAGAGCGTAAGTAGGTTACAACTACATATAATAACTATAACATATTTTAAATGGGCCTACAATTAACTATAACATTTCAACCCTTGAAAGTCATGACCATTTTCACAATCGCAATAGAATTTTTGTACGGATAATTAAAAAACAAAAGATTGCTTTGAAAACAGCAGACGAAAAACAAAAACGAAGGCATGTTACGTACACTTAATTTCAATGTTTGTTTTTACTTTTATGCTCATTGGAAGCAGGACTTGGTGAAATCTTGGAAGTGATGTAAATTGACGCGACTCGCTGAGGTCAAGGTCGATCATATCTTTACAAAACTGAGTTCACACAGACCGAATGTCCAACTTTATTCCTAGAAGGAGGGGAAAATCTAAATTCCAGTCTGTTTGGAGTGCAGCATCTGACTCACACATCTGCCATGTTTGTAGTTTTTAACACTTTTTAACCATGTTTGCAGATATAATTTAATCCTAGTCAAATTCGCAATGGTTTGTGGGCTATTTTAGCCCACACTGGTGTGCACGGGTCTGGGGCTGTCTGAAAGGCCCCCTATACTTGAGGGGACAGCCATTTGTAGTGGTGTCCAAAACCATAATAGACGTTATTGAGTGCACTCATTCAGTCCCATAATGCACCAGAATAATGAGTGTACAACTGATGGACGCTTAACAGCTATAGAATACCCACAATGCATTGTGAGAGTTGCATGCATAATGAATTCCCGCGTTTCACCAGAAGATGGCGCCCCGCAGCTGAATCACCCATCCATTCATTTTCCAAACCGCACTGGTCCAGCATAATAATCATACAGGTAGGCTAAATTCCTTTTTTATTGATTATTAAATTGTTTAATTATGGTTTATACATGCTAGTTTTCCTGGCAGAGTTCAAGATAAATCTTTTCATTACTACTGGAGCTGCCAGTTTGCTACATCTCAAATAAACAGCCAGCAGAAACTGCAAAAGTGGCAGGCCTTCAGTGTTCGGGTCACTCACTTGTTAACTCGCTCTAGTGGACTATATTATTAGTGGAGTATGTAGTGAATGAGGGTATAGGGGTCGATTTTGAACACAGCATGGTAAAGGTTAGACCATCCGGCATCCGTGTATCTTTGTAAAACTCATTTCAACATACTACAAAATATGGACACACTAATTCTAATTTTCAATATTTAGGATGGATAGTAGGCGCATTGGGACGCAGTCAGTTTGCCATACATTATACAATGTTTCAACTGTACAGGTTTATGTCCATTATGTGTATATTTCTAATTTATTATGCGGGAACTGTATCTATAACGGTGCATATGTTAGCCAGGCATAACATGAATGACTGATAACATTAAAAGTTTGTAAAACAAATCTTGCTCTATCCTTTTTCTTAACTCAAAGTAGCAAGAATGACAGACAATCTGCAGAAATTTGCTGAAATATTTCAGTAAGACAGTAATAACATAAGTGACCTACTGTATAAAACACAAAGCAATGTATTTTAAACACCCGGTAGAAAATGTATACATCAATAATTATTCATACTTGCAGGTTTTGATTTCTTGCGAAGCAAGCTAAGAGCATAGCATAAGAGCACACACGGGCGTTATGCTAGTTGTTACGCAGGTCGCAGAATTGAGACTGGAATTCCTGACTCCTCGTTTAGGCGGTTCAGAGCCAATTCTTTTTTTTGGGAGACAATAACTTTATTTATTATTCATACTTTGCAGACTATTTACATTCACATAGATACGGTGGCCCTGCATGAATGCTAATACTTGAAAAAGCATAAGAAGGGCACTTTAAATCCATAATGCTTGTGATTCATCACTGCAATCAGAAGGTCAAACCAAATGTATTAGACCTTCAAATTGCAGTGTTTTCCACAATTTGTGGGAACTATTCTATATTACGTGCACTGTGTCAACTATATGTTTTGACCACTGTAATGCTGAGCCACATGTGAGGGATTCTATAATTGGAGATTCTTTTTGTATTTCAAAAAGTTAAGGAAAAAAATAATAATACAGCCTTTTACTAACTAATTCTTTCTAGCATCTTTCAGTTTTTAATTTTTTTTTTTTTTTTTACTTTTAACAAAAACAGATTTCTTATAGTATTTTTTGCCAATTCTGTTACAGTCAACTGAATTGACTCTTAAACTTTTTAGCCAAAAACTCCACTTGTTAGCATAAACGCTAACAGCACAAGGCACTCATAAAATCATGATTAAAAGACTTTTAAACAACCTACTGTGATCAGTGATAAGTTCTGTTTTATTTGGTAACAGTTTTGACGTTTTACAAAATAACTCTTGGTGTAAGAACTTTTTAGATTAAAATGTTTTCTCAGAGATGGCACACACACCTTTCAATACTTTAGATCTGATTGGTGAAGGACAGTGGCATCATTTCCTGTATCAGTTGTGGGAGATAATTCCACCAATTTAGGCAAAGTATGGTACGGTAACAGAATTGATTCAAGGTTTATAAATACATTTTTATAAGATACAATTTATTAGATACAATGTTGTAGAATTAGGAAAAAAACTATGTAGGGCTTTAATAAATACAATAAATAAATAAAACATTTAATAATTAATTATTTAATTACGGAAGGCACTTTTACTTTATAGGATGTTAAATATGGATATTTTTCTTTCACAAATGCATCAATTTGCTTCAGAAGGCCTTTATTAACCCCCTGGAGCCGCGAGGAGTACGCTTTGTTCAAATTTTGGGCTGCCATTTGATAGGACATTTTCTGATTGTATTCATCTGAAAGAAGAATGTCATTACATACACCTAGGATGATTTGAGGATGAGGAAATGATGTTATTTTTGGGTGAACTTTCCCTTTGAGTTGATTGCTCTTAAGTCAGAGCCCTTAGGCCCAGGATTAGTTCAGAAATAACATTATGGAAATATAATCAAAATACCTGTTACATCAGTGCAATAAACAAATCAATAGCTAATTAATCCTAATCAAGAGCTGGTTAGTCTATTTCTATTTCCATTCAAAAAAGGAATAAAATATGTTATAAATACACACTATTAGGGTTAGTTCACCCAAAAAGGAAAATTCTCTCATTACTCACCCTCATGTCGTTAGACACGCGTAAGACCGCCGTTCACCTACAGACACAAATGAAGATTTTTTTGTTGAAATCTGATGGCTCAGAAAGGCCTTCATTGACACCAATGTCATTTCCTCTCTCAAGACCCATAAAGGCACTAAAGACGTCGTTACAAAGCCCATCTCACTACAGTGATTCTACAATAATTTTATAAAGCGAAGAGAATAGTTCTTGTGCACAAAAAAGCTAAATAACGACTTATATAATGGCCGATTTCAAAACAAAGATTCGAATGGTTATGAATCAGCATATCGATTCATGATTCAGATCGAGTGTCAAACGAACTGGCGATCCGAATCATAAATCCATACACGTTCAAAACTTTGCTGCATAAAATGATTGTAGAGCCACTGTAGTGAGATGTAGAGACTTTTTAAAAGACGTCTTTAGTGCCTTTTATGGGTCTTGAGAGAGGAAATGACATTGGTGTCAATGAAGGCCTTTCTGAGCCATCGGATTTCAACAAAAATATCTTCATTTGTGTTTCGAAGATGAATGGGTGTCGAACGACATTAGAGTGAGTTACAATTAATGAGAGAATTTTCATTTTAGGGTGAACTAACCCTTTAAACATCTCTCTCTCTCTCTCTCTCTCTCTCTCTCTCTCTCTCTCTCTCTCTCTCTCTCTCTCTCTCTCTCTCTCTCTCTCTCTCTCTCTCTCTCTCTCTCTCTCTCTCTCTCTCTCTCTCTCTCTCTCTCTCTCTCTCTCTTAATCCTGTCGTGTTTAATTTGAGGTGAAGTGGATTTAAACCAGTCGTTCACTTCGTAAATCACGGATTTAGCAGTCACGCTGAATCGGGACCATCGGGACAGAGACACGGCAAGCAGGAAAAACTACATGAACAAGACCGCGGGAAAAGTCTTTTGTGGTAAGACATATGGGATCTTATCTGATTAACTTTTAAAGTAATTCGCATTTTGATCTGTGCGTTTGTTTTGTGTGCTGAAAAGACTCGCCTGTATATAGGCCTATGTACCTAGTCGATGTATTTGTAATAGCTTGACCTGCTGTTGTTTCTATACGGCCTGCTTTAACAGCTAATGTTCGCAATCAGAAAGATGAGGCTGATGTGAGAGCGGCTCGGTAAGCCTCTGTAAGCCGCTTGATGCCCCTTCAAGCCCAGCGGATCAGACCTAGTATGTCGCTGCTGCTGCTGTATTATTATAATAATAAGGGGTCACGACTAATGATTGACGCATTTTCACTTTGACAGAGTGTAAATGCTCCGCTGATGCCACGTCCCTAGACTGTCCTTGGCAAGTAAAATCATCACTTTCAGACGCAACATTCAGAAAAACAGTAATAATGCGACATATTATTACAATTTAAAATAACTGTTTTAATAATAATAATAATTATATATATATATATATATATATATATATATATATATATATATATATATATATATATATATATATATACAGGGGCGTAGCCATCTTTTCAGAAGTGAGGGGGACAGAAATTATTTGTATTTTTTTGGACCAATATAATTTATCGCATCTCTTGCTTTTAATTGGGCAAGATATCAAATACACTGCTGAACAATAACCACTAATTAATATTTATAATATTATTCTCCTATTTTTTGTGCCAATTTTATGATTGGTTTATATACTAGCCATACAAACACTTGTGCATTAAGACTCCATAGATTTAATGCAATGTAAAAATATATATATTCTAATGTAAACCATGCTGTTCTCTATGTGAAGATATAGTAAAGTGTGATTTATTCCTGGGATCAAAGCTGAATTTATCATCATTACTCCAGTCTTCAGTATCACATGATCCTTCACTAATCATTCTCATATGAGGATCTGATGATCAACACACATTTAGGATTATTATCAGTTGTGCTGCTCATGGTGATGCTTAATTTTTGTAGAAACCATCTAAACATTTGTGGTAAAATTAAAAAAGAGAGAAATTAATACTTTTGTTGATCAGACATGCATTAAATTGATCACAAGTGATATTTTTAATATTACAAAAGATAATAATTTATTTAATGAATGCAAATAAATGCTATCCATTGAACTTTCTATTCATTAAAGGGGTACTTCAGCGCTGGGAAGATGAATCTGTATTTAAACTGGGTCATCAATGCAGTAGAAATGTGAAATTATTTTTGAATTTGGTGTCTTCTAGACTGAGAAAAGACAGAACATTTATTTTTGTCCCATGGGGATGAAAGACTACAATTCCCAGAATGCTTCGCTGCCCTGTGCCATTCCCCAACTTGATTACTGTGACTGAGTTAGAGAAGACACTACAATTAAAAACTGAACGTGTCTCTTCAATATAATGAGTGAGTCGCCGCGCGAGTATCACAGCACTGAGCACTGACTGCAGGAGTGATGAGAGCTGAGGTAATCGCGACTACACTCGCGGCATACATTCACAACGCGAGTTCAGTCTGGCGCGTTTCAGTTCATGACTTTGCAAGCTTAACTTTCATAGAAATTAATTTGAGAAGTTAAAAGACTTACATTGCGCACCATAGCTCCGTTTAAATGAGTGCCTGTAGCTGCCAGCTGAGCTTTCCCTGCAAGCTGAGTGTAATCTCTCATCCCCCATGCGCGGATTCAAAACATGCGGAAATGGCTCCCTCTGCTGGCTGTAGTCTTTAGCCTTTGGGCAAACATTCCTCCTATGATGCAAAAATCGTCAATTTGCATCATAGGAGGAATTTTTCCAGAAATAAAATGCATAAATCTCTTGTCTCAGGGGGATATGAGGGGGGAAAGCCCAATAATTTGAATATACTCCAGGGTTTCTACTGATACAAAGCCATATGCTAATCGCTGAAGTAACCCTTTAAAGAATCCTGAAAAATAACATGTATTACATGGCTATCATGGTTTCCACAACATTTTTAAGCAGCACAACTGTTTTCAGCACAGATAATAATCATAAATGTTTCTTGATTATAAAATCATCATATGAGAATGATTAGTGAAGGATCATGTGACACTGAAGACTGGAGTAATGATAAATTCAGCTTTGATCACAGGAATAAATTACTATATATTCACATAGGAAAAAAGCTGTTTTAATTATATTATAACAGCTGTAATAATATTTCAAAATATTACTGTGTGAACTATTTTTGATTACATAAATGCAGCCTTGGTGAGCAGAATATACTTAACATTAAAAACTGAATTATTCATATGATGGCCTATACTTTATTGCCAATAAATAGCCTACATTGAGATGACTTGAAAAACACACATAAAGCATATATTGTCGCAATCGTCTGATTGTCGTTGTCACGTTTCATCATCATAACGATTGTTTTCCTTCAGCTGCAGCTCCAGCGTGACTGGATATTACCTCTACGAATCCACGTTTGACATTCTGTGAGAGCGCCCTCCTCATATTTAGATGCGAATAAAATGACAGCTCATGCATAGATTATTTTTTGTCTCTGAATTTAAATCTTGATGTATTCACATTGGTTTCTATGTTTCTAACATTGCCCGTGACCTCAAGAAGCGCGCAATCAACCCAGATTAAAGAAAGCTGTTTTTAGCGTCTCTGTTAACTTGCCCGCCCCCGCGCAGGTAACGCCGGTTCGGATCCCGCTCGGAGCGGGTCGACTAGGATCGGTGAGACCCAGTAAAAGTGCGGGGGACGAAAATACATTTTATTAAAAGTGAGGGGGACACGTCCCCCGCGTCCCCCGCGTAATCTACGCCCATGTATATATATATATATATATATATATATATATATATATATATATATATATATATATATATATATATATATATATATATATATATATATATATATATATATATATATATATAGGCCTATATAATTTGTAATTTATTGTTGCGATCAAAGCTGAATTTTCAGCATCAACATCATTACTAAATCATTCAGATATGATGATTTGCTGCTTAAGAAACATTTACTATTATTATCAATGTTGAAAACTGTTGTGCTACTTGAAGGGATAGTTAACCCAAAAGTGAAAATGATGAAAATGTGTGAAAATGAACCCAAAAGTGAAAGATTTATCTGCTTACCCCCAGCTCCAGGGCATCCAAGTTGACTTTTAACTCCAACCTTTGCTGTGTGGCAGTCGTATAATGCATGTAAATGGTAGCAAAATCTATGAGAGTAAAAAATAAATAAATAGATGCACAGAGAAATCATAGAGATACCCGCGAGAGACCTCACTCACCGGAAGTGATCGCGCACTTAGCGACTTTTTCGCTATATTAGCGACTTTTCAGACCCCTTTAAGGACTTTTTGTTTTTAAAAAGCGACAAATCTAGCAACTTTTTGGACAAACGTCAGCTACTTTAAATGTCGCCAGCACTGTCCTGGGAGCGCAAGGTCTTGCTTTCTCCCTTCCGTAACACTTATATTGCTCGATCACTATCACAGACCCTGCGTCCCAATTCGCATACTATCCATCCTAAATAGTATTCGAAAATAGAATTAGTATGTCCCAAATCGTAGTATGTTGAAAAGAGTATTCCAAAGATTCCCGGATGGTTTACTATTTCCGGTCCGAATTCGAAGTATGAATCGATGGGCACTCTAACGGCTGATATTGCCCACAACCCACTGCGAGGTGTATGGGGATTCGACTAGAACTACAAACGCGGATAAAAAGCGTTAAAAACTACAAACATGACGGATGTGCGAGTTCGACAAGGGGGTAATCTAGCGCTCGGAAAGCGTTCCACCCCTAGGGGCTGCCATTGCTAACCAAGCCATCACCTGCTGTTAGCATCCCATTGACTCCCATTCATTTTTGAGTCACTTTGACAGTGAATAACTTTACATCTGAGACGTTTAAAGACTCCATTTGTCCATTGTTTATTTCTAAAGAAACACGACAATGCATAAAAGGCTCCGTTACCTTGTATCTTACACTATCGCCCCGCAGAAGCTGTTTTTGTAAAAATAGGCTAACGATTGCGTCATAACCAACGCGACTCTGTCGCACAGTTGAGAAATTACCGTATAGACCTGAGGAGACGCTCGCAGGCAATCTTTTACTGTCTATGAGACAGTCGGGGGGACGTGGAGACATAAAGTCTGATAAAGTCAAGGGGGAAGAATGGGGAGAAGCCCATAGTGAGCCAAAAGCAACTGGAGAAAATATTTAAACGTGATTCAGCTTTCGCTTTCCACATCTACTAGAAGACCTACAGCTGTCAGACAGGAGGCTCACGTCACATCTACGTCGTCAAGCTCAGTCTGAGCCTGCGCAGTTCGCTCAGCCAACAGGAAGTGAGTGCCCCTAGGTTGACTTCATTATTTCGCCGTTGACGTCAATGGGGTCGCTGTGTCCATTTCTTTTACTGTCTATGGAGTTCGACGGTTAAGTAGAGAAGTTTAGATAAAGGGGTTTGAGTGACCAACTATCAATATTTAACCTGACAAAAATATATTTATTCAGTGTTGTCCACATTATATTTCACCTGCAGCAGCATTGAGAACTTTTGTAATGACACGTTTGGCCATTAACTTTTAAATGCATCATTATATTTAAACTGCAAACACATGAGGAGAGTCTCAGCATTAAAGACCCACAAATGGCAGATCAACGAGCGGCTACATTTCTCTCCGATACGGTAGGAGATTAATCTGTATGTGGAGGATTTGAACTGTGACGAATCTGACGATGATTGACAGGACAGTTAAACGGTGACGGGATGCACGTAACTAAGCGACAGAGTCCGTTAAAGATGGCGAAGTAGTATGTCCCGAAGCTTGCATACTTTTCTGCTACACACTCAAAAGTATATACTTTTTCTTCACAAAAAGAGTACATACTTTTAGGACGTAGTATAAGTAGGCGAATTGGGACGCAGCAAGAGTTTTAGTTCATCCAGTTTCTCAATTCAGATGTTACACATATATAAATGTTGTATTTCATGTAGCCTATCATAGACTTCTCCTTCTATTGTATGACAAAAGGTATAGGAAATAAAAACATTTATTGGACAGTCAGCTGTATTATATTATTTTAAAATACAGTAAGTGAGCACGGATTAGGAGAGCAAAAACACATTTGGCAGACAGAGCGCAAAGCTGGCGCGGTGACGTCACCGATATGCTAACTGACGCATGACGTCATCTAGCGACTTTTTGGCCAGGCTTTAGCTACTTTCCTTGGAAAATAGTTGACAACACTGCGCTGAAGGCTGTTGGACATATGGTGCAGATTTTCTTTGAGCCCCAATCTGTACGAGTTGGGGGCGTGTCAGTGAGAAACATGGCAGATCAATGGAACATCTGTTGTTGAATATAACGGGTATTTAGCAGTGACACTTTAGGGCTTTGTCATTTACAAAAAGTAAACTAGTATTGTAATATAACAATTAGCCTAATATATATAACAATACCGTTTACAGTGGCTTCATAGATTAATTAAAAAACGTAAAAGATTAAAACTCACCTGATGCGCATTCTTTGTTCTTCATTTTTTCTTCAACATTATAAATGGATTCACTGTCACTTTTGATCAATTTAATGCATCCTTGATAAATAAAAGTAGCCTATTAATATATATTTTAAAATCTTACCGCAACTATTTGAATGGCATTATTTTACACAAAAAAAATAAGCGGCAAATCATGATATCAGAATGATTTCTGAAGGATCATGTGACACTGAAGACTGGAGTAATGATGCTGAAAATTCAACTTTGATGACAGAAATAAATTATTTAATTTATTTATTTATATAAGGATAGCCCCTTGAGATGATCCATCTCTTTTTCGAGGGGGTCCTAAGGCACAAAGATAGCTGTACAACATCATAATACATCCCACATTATATAAAAATTAAAAAAAATTACATGTCAAAATATGTTAAAATATAAATCCGTTATTTTAAATTGTAATATGTCACAATATTACTTTATTTACACAATTTTTACTGCATTTTTAATTGAATATATGCAGCTTTGGTGAGAATAAGAGACTTCTTTCAAACCAATTATAAATCTTACCAACCTGGTGCTATAAAATGGGTAACAAATGAACGAAGCTACCCTAATTAGAAGGGTATTTAATTACAGTGGTAAATAAATATCCTATGACCCATGACCACGCTCTCCTCTTCTCTCTCTCTCTGCCAGATAGATGATGACTGAGATAGCAAAGGCCCAGACCAATTCGGTGGTGTCCAGTGTTGAGTCCATGCTGGCGGACGCTGGCCGAATACAAACACAGTGCAAGGAGCGCAGCACGGAGCTGGCGGCGGCTGCGGTGGAGCTGCACGAGGAGACCCAGAGCCTGCGTGAGCAGTGTCAGGCCACACAGCTGGACATGGCCCGTCTCAGATGGACGCTAGACGAGCTACTGGATACAAAACATACCTACGAGGTCCGGGAGAGACAGACCCGAAAACTCAGCAAGCAGCTGTAGAGACAGACGAAGAAATTAAGTTGAGCTAAAGTAAATATCTCTGTAAAAAGTTGTTTACATAATTTTCATGTATATCACTAAAATTTGATTAAAGCAAACACGCAGTTGTCTAATAATTGTTCAAATTTATTTCTTTAAAGGAAGGGTATGTAAGATTGTGGCCAAAAACTGGTACTGCAATCACTCCTCCCCTCCCCCTGACTCGAGGTTGCCAGATAGGCTGCGGGATCAGCAGGAACGTTTGTAGATCTGCATCAAGCCTGCAGTACCCCTCTCCCTCTGTGATCACAATGATTGCATTTCAAGTGTTCGTCTTTAAAATAAGTTTAGTTTTAGTTAGTTATTTGATGCTATAAAAACGTGTGTGTGACGTCATGATTGACAGCTGAGATCGACGTCTTCTCTGAGAGTTGTCACTGAGGCACTAACAGACTTTTTTCAGGATTTTTGGTAGCAGATTGAAGCTTTAGCTTTAATTTCCACATTTCCATAACTGTTTATTTCACGCCAACATAATTAATTGTTCTGCATGTGTGAGAGTGTAGGCGGGCTTTTGATATCGCGACTGTACTTCCTGTTCTCTACTGCGCAACTCCGGTCCCGAAATCGCTACTGCGCAGACTCGGTCCCAAGATGTCAGCGCCGTGCAGGCCGCCTGAAAGCTTCAGATATGGCAAGCAGAAACGGATGATGTCGCGTCGTCCATATTTTTTTACAGTCTATGATCTGCAGCTGTGGTAACTAGAGCAGATCTGGCAACCCGGATGCCGAAACTACTGACTTTGTGATTGGTCAATAGGTGGAGGGCGGAGCTTCAGGCCAAAACACAACATGTCAACATCAGTTGAGGGCTGCAACAACAACTTTTAAATGACAATATCCTGGCCGCACTACTGTTGTCTGTGATATAAGTATTTGAAATTAACATGATTTCTTAAAGTCTAGTCACATATCAGGGTCAATTTATGATTAATTGAAATACATTTCTTACATACAGTTCCTTTAACATTTGGGTGTCAGCAAACATCGATGACGTATTTTGTGGATGACAGTTCTGAAGGTTGGAAGCCATGAAATAAAATGAGAATTAACTATACCTAACATATTTTGGTCATGAATGTTTCGGTAGTTACAATTTTAGAATACAATTTTACAATTTTAGCCTAGCTCAAAGATGTTAATGAGCACATTGTTAGCTAGCACAGATCTGAACAGATGTACACACACACAAACTCAATTTTAGTAAATACCACCCAAATAAGTTTGCTTAATTGCAGAAAAAAGTGGTTGGTTGTGACATTCCTTAGAGAGGAATATTTCCTGATCAAAAATGTAGGGTTCCAGTCTCAGCTAGTGGACTAAAACATGAAATGAAAATGTGGGACCATTTTTTCACATTAAGTTTCTTGATCTACAAAATATATCAAATTAATATTTTTATTGAACTTCACCTTTTAAAAACATAAAAGATATTTTTAAAAAGCAACAATGGAAGGTTCGGGACAGCCCCCTCACAATTGTAAGTAACCAATAAATTATGATTTCTATACACCAATCAGGCATAATATTATGACCTAATATTCTGTCGGGCCCTCTTTTGCTAAAACAGTCCTGACCCATTGGATTTATATATATATATATATAGCATATGTAAAATAGAATTTTATAAAAAAATGTATTAATTCAATTAATCTAAATTAAAGATTAAAACTAGATTAGAAAGATTAAAAAATTAAAACTAATTTTAAAGCATTTTAGTTTTTTTTGGCCATGAGCATCCAGAATTTTTTCAATACAGAATTTTGATTTCAGTGCATTACGTGTTAGCACTACTTTTCTGCCACTACAATGCACTCACAACTGCAATGATGCAACCGTAACGTCTGCTTCCAAGTGGTCTACCTCAAACTGATTTTATTTCTTGTTTTAGCAGTTTTTCCCCCATTTTGCAGATGAATAAAATCCCTAGGCGCAAAAATGCCATACATTTTAATATTAAAAATACCACCTTTGACATTTAGACATATTTATGCCCCATAAGCTCTTGGTTGACAAATTTAATTGCTTTAAAATGTTTATATAGTCAGACTCAAGCATAGTGGGTTACACAACAGATTTAATATTCATAAAAATACCAGTGCATAATCTGTAACCAGCAGTTCTAATACAAATATAGTAAGTTAACTGAAAAAGTTGCACAAAAAGAGGAGGACAAATGATTAGGTGACGAGAGCAATGCATTGAGTTGCTGAAGAGCAAACATGGACACTGTGCAGCCGAGATAGGCGGAAGGACACTGTGTTTCTGAGGACTTTAGTGCTGTGGGCAGCACCTCAGATTTGGCACTTCGCCTGTGGAAAGCGGATACCATCACTGGCCAAATTATGGATTTATGTCCCTGTCAACCCAAACACACACACACACTCTTACCTCCTGTGGCTGCGTGCAGGAAAAAGCCATTAAAAATGACATCTCTACTGGGCACGAGATTAATAGCCAAACACTCTCGGAAAGACACTCTCAAGCAGTTTTGCCCATGTTAAGGACACCAAGGACTATGAATAAGAGAAATGTGAAATCAGGGGGAGGGATGGAGTACTTAGGGGAGATTTCTGGCCTACAAAACAGGCATATGAGCAGTGAACACCCACTAATGGGATTTATAGAGTAATTCATATAAACAGACAGCAGAGGGCGAAAATGTTGTACACAGGGCAGGCTTTACTGGACGAGATAGTTTCCCCAAAAATGAAAATTCTGTCATCACCCACAGGTTGTTCTAATGAATACTATGGAAGTCAATGTTTGTCATCGACTGTCTTGTTACAGTCTTTATTTAAAATATCTTCTAGTGTTCAACAGAAGACAGAAACTCCTAGAGGTAGGTATACATATATATATATACATATACATATACACAAATAAATGTTGATTTCAGTGCATTCCTACTTGTTACCACTACTTTTTCACACACAACTGCAATGATGTAACCGCAACGTCTGCTTCCAAGTGGTCTACCTCAAACAGTGATTTTATTTCTTGTTTTAGCAGTTTTTCTCCCATTTTGCAGATGAATAAAATCCCTAGGCGCATTGGGTTTACTCACGCAATGTTGAGGGGGAGTAAATGTTGACAGAATTTTTATTTTTGGGAGAACTATCCCTTTAAAACATGTTAAAAGATATAGTAGAGTGCATCAACTTGGTTTGACTCCAGATCAACTCGGTTCAATTTAATGGATGTTATTCCACAAAAGCCTTTAAATTGATATACGAATTCATGAAATGTTTAGTAAAACACTAGAGTAACCATTTAGGAACAAAGCATTTTCCTGAAGATTTGAGTATACACTCAAAAAACACTGACAATGTTGTCAGATTTGATCTCTTTACATAAAGCTGTGTCTCAATCAGTTCAGGTCACACCACCAATCTGGCAACCGCACACTATCACCTGCCAGGTCTGAGCTGCCAGCCACAGATCAGTAACCATGGCAACTAACCCTTGGCAATGCTAGTGAACAAAATCAAGACCGTATACTGGAACTGCCAAAATCCTCTTGGCTCAGCAAGCCAGCAGTGCGTTTTTGAATGCGAGCATATGTGTGTGTGTGAGTGTGTTCAAGCGACACGTAGACTGGTTTAGTGTGGGGCGACAGATTAACCGTGTCTTTGTTTCGCTAAGGACGTCCTGGGCGGTTGAAGAAGGGCTCGGATTCTGAAGGGGTCACTGATGGGTCCTCTCCTCCTGCCTGGGGTTCTGACCGTTTGTTACGCTGGAGCAGGACCAGACCTGCTATGATCACCCAAAAGAAGAAATTCACCCATACTGCTGTCTGAGAGGGGAAAAAAATTCAAAACGTTTCATAAATACATTGAACATGTAAAGAAGAAGAAAAAAATATTTATGTACATAAATTTGTAAGGCATAACTGCAATTAGAAACATAATCAATTTGTTTTTTTCTTTCTTAACAAAAATTAAAATCTCTCTTTCTCTATATATACACAGTACACACTCACATATATACATATATACACAACATCTGGCATAACAATGACAGGAAAACTGAATAACACTGATTATCTCTTCATCACGGCACCGGTAAAGTTGATATGTTAGAAGCAGGAAAAACTGTCAAGTGTAAGGATTTGAACAAGTTCGACAAGAGACAAATTGTGATGGCTAGATGACTGGGTCAGATAATCTCCAAAACTGCAGCTCTTGTGGGATGTTCCCGGTCTGCAGTGGTCAGTATCTATCAAAAGTGCTCCAAGGAAGGAACAGTGGTGAACTGATGACAGGGTCATGGGCGGCCAAGGCTCATTGATGCACGTGGAGAGCGAAGGCTGGCCTGTCTGGTCTGATCAAACAGACGAGCTACTGGAGCTCAAATTGCTCAAGAAGTTAATGCTGGTTCTGATAGAAAGGTGTCAGAATACACAGTACACCGCAGTTGGTTGTGTATGGCACTGCATAGCCACAGATCAGTCAGGGTGCCCATGCTGACCCCTGTCCACCACTGAAAACGTCAACAGTAAGCATCAGAACTGGACCACGGAGCAATGGAAGAAGGTGGTCTGATGAATCACGTTTGATGTGATGGCTGAGTGCATGTGAATTGCTTACCTGGGGAACACATGGCACCAGGATGCACTATGGGAAGAAGGCAAGCCAGCATAGGCAGTGTGATGCTTTGGGCAATGTTGCTATCCTGCCATCCATGTGGATGTTACTTTGACATACCACCAACCTAAGCATTGTTGCAGACCATGTACACACTTTCATGAAAACATTTCCCTGGTGGGTGTGGCCTCTTTTGGTAGGATAATGTGCCCTGACACAAAGCAAAAACGGTCCAAGAACGGTTTGAGGGGAACAATGAGTTTGACGTGTTGACTTGACCTCCAAATTTTCCAGATCTCAATCAAATCAGTGTTTGTGAAGTCCGATCCATGGCCCCACCTCGCAACTTACAGATCTTAAAGGATCTGCTGCTAACACATTGGTGCCAGATACCCCAGCACACCTTCAGAGGTCTAGTGGAGTCCATGCCTCAATGGGTCAGGGCTGTTTTGGCAACAAAAGTGGAAGGTAGTCATTATGTTATGCCTGATGTGTGTGCGATGAATTTCATAGATTTTGCCATGAAGGTTTCTCCACCACTTCCAGACACATAAGATTTTAGTCAGAATGTCAATAAATTGAACAACATTAACAAATTGAATCTGTTAATCTCAAATGTTAACTTGATGGAAGCTCTAGAATCTAGAAATAAGGATCTGAATATGCTGATTGCTCATGCATAATGTGTTTCTGTGTGTTTGTGATCAAGGGAGTCTGTAAGTACCTCTGCACTGTGCAGTCTGGAGTAAAACTGGCTCCCAGTTATAGGGCTCAACCAAGCCTTATCTTGCGCTTCTTCACATCTGCAAATGCACAGGATATTATATACACACACTTTTGTTGATAAGGTTGTTATGATGGTCAATACTGTTTGTCTGCACTAATCAAAAAGCTATTAGAGAGCTCTCTCTTACACACTCACTTTGTTAAATTGCTCAGTATATGAAGCACAGAGTCACACAGTCTGTCCCTGCCAATTTTCAGGATGCATCCCGTCACCAAGAGGAAGAAGAGGAAGACTCCAGACAAACCAAGGGTAATGTTCATCCATAATTTCTCTCTGATACCAAACAGACAACATTGCACAATGATTGCATGATATTTTAGAAAATTAATATTGTTGCCATCCTAGTACTAGCTTACACATTAATAGTCTTTTAGGGGGGAAAAATACTTCATCTTTTCATGTTGTCAAGGTCTCACACACTGACAGTTGTAACATCTCTTACTGATTCGAAATCTGATTTTAAATTAATCAATAGAGCATCGGAAGGAATTCTGATAATTTTGTATTTAACATTTCTTTTTGATTCTGTATTAACAGCTTGTTATAAATAAGTACACTACAATTTTTACAATTTTAACTAGTGGTTGGCCGATACTGATTTTTTATGGCCAATGCCAATATCTTGGAGAACAGGCTTATACTTTAGATGGGAACTCTTTGATCCTGTAATCGTATAAGTGTATTTTTCACGAGTAAATTGTTTTTAAATAAAAATTACTCACCCCAAAAGTTTAAAGGTTTTTGCGCACCAATAAATTACAATTTAAAGTAACGATTTCTATCTTATATAATTTGAAATGTTTCCGTGTCATAGTAAAGCTGTGTTTTTAACATCATTACTCCAGTCTTCAGTCAATCAATCAACTTTATTTATATAGCGCTTTTACATTCACGATTGTGTTAAAGCAGCTTCACTGTGTCAAACAGGATAATATTGAAACATTTCAATATGATTATTTGATGCTCAAGTACATTTTTCATTATTATCAATGCTGAAAACAGTTTTGCTGTTTGTTATTTTTGCTAAAATGTGATTCATTTAGTCAGAATTCTCTGATAAATAGGCTCAAAAGAACAACAACTGTTGTGAAATGTTCTATAACATTTAAAAATATTTCCTGACACATTAACAATTGAATGCTTCCGTGCATAAAAATAAACTCTACATTTCTTTTTAAAAAATATAACCGCAAAGTCTCATATCTAAATGCCGTACTAACTACTTTTTTTATCAGTTTGCATCATCCGTTTATATTTCCTGCAATCCATTGATACTAGTGCGACTAGTTAGTTCTGTTCATAGAACAGAGACGGAGGTGCTACCATCAGAAAACCTCTGTTCTCGTACCTGAAATAAACTCACAAGCACATGATTTACTGTTCCTGGACATACCTTTTTACCTCTCCGTCAAAACAAGCGACGTAGATCCAATAGAGAGTGAGTGAAAAGCAAAAGACAGCCACACACACAGAGATGGCTGACACAAAGTAACAGAGAGAGGGAGAACTGGATGAAAGCACAGCGATTGATGTGTTGTTCAGATGCACTGAACCGTACAGCATACACTTCCCACCAAAACTTCCCTGTTTGGGTGGACAAAATAGAGAAGTTAGGGCTTACAAAAATGCATCTTATTATGACAATATTAAGTACTTTCTGCAAATAACCAGAGGTGGACAGAAGTGGAGTATTTTTACTTTCTACTCAAGTACATTTTTCAAGTATTTACTTAATCATGTTGTTTTTCTTTGGACAACTTTTACTTCACTAAATTTCAAAGCATAATATATAATGTAACACTTTTTACTGCACTACATTTCATAAATAAAATTAGTTTTTTTTACCTTTAACTCTTAATTCCTCTTAGTACTTGTCTCTTAGTACTTTTTACTTGTACTCAAGTAAAATTTAAATTACTTTTACTTGAGTAAAAGTATACAGCACTACATTTTTAATGTCATTATAAGTATTAAATTATATTCAATATGAAACGGAGTGCAGTAAAAATTACAAAATTATGTTTTGGAAGGTTGTGAAGTAAAAGTTTTCCAAAGAAGAACACAGATAAAGTTCATATACTTGAAAAATAAAATTACTTGGAAAGTAAAAAATGCTCCACTACTGTCCTCTGCAAATATTGAAAAAGTTGGGCACAGAAGGGGTGGAATAATAAAGACGATATGTAATGCATTTCGAACTAGACACTTTTTCACGTTTAATGTTGTGCCAATAAACTTTAAAACTACAAGCATTACTCATTGTAAACATTATTTGACTGTGATTTACACTGTTATCATGAAGACTAGGCATGTGCAGGGCTAAGCCCACCTAATCAGAATTTAGGAACAGATAGTGAATATATTTTTGCCATTTGTGCAGTGATTAAAACAATCTGAGGTGGGCTCTGTGTTGAAAGTTTTGATGAAGAGATGTAGAATGGCCCAAACAGTCACAAAAATAACACCAGATTTGCAGTAATTTTTCCTTTATTACTGAAAGTAACGAAGCGGCGCGTTATCAGACTTCATTGAAGACTGAGGCTCCTTCATAAACTCACACTCTCTTTTTCTGCTCATCATCTGACTTTAATCAGCCAATTCCTCTTGAGCAAATTCTCAGCTGGTCACATGACAGAAAAAATGTGGAGAGAGTGACAGAACTGGACGCTTTAGTTGCTTCTGTCACACTTTCATTTTCTCTTCACTTCCGGGTTTTACTTTTAAAAATGTAGGCCTGTTAGTTATTTAACTGTATGAATAATAATTATACAATATACATATTAAGACGGAGAGCTATTAGTTATTTTACGGTATGTATAGTTATTTTTTTTAAAAACAATTTTCTTAAGTCACATGACTATGACGATGTTGGTGTCCAACTCGTGAGTGTACGCACTGAACACCACCAGAAGAAAAGTTATAATTTTACATGTAAGTTAGTTATGGAAAACACCAAAACATATCCCCTGCAAACAATTATGGTCACCTACAAACTTCAAGCGTTCAATTTGCATCGTCAAAGTTTGAAACTTACATTTGGCCATGTTTCTAAACGCAACGCACCATTTGACAATAAAGTCTGTTAACGTTATAGTCTTCTAATATTAAATAGCAAACAGCAGATACCTGTGAGATTGTGACCGAGGCGGCTGTGATGATCCCGCAGATGAAACAGCTGGCGTACAGAAGCAGCTCCACCAAAAGAAACCACGGCAGCGCCATAGCGTGTGTGTATGCGCGCACCAGCACCACATGCACGGCAGCGCGCATACACACTCATGTTCCTAAAACGCATCATGAGTTAACGACTATCATGTGATCGCATAAAAACATGAATTCAATAGAACCACATTCCAGTGCATTTCCTTTAAGTAAAGCATCAAAATAGGTCACATGTATGATAATCACCTTAGTTAAATATAGACCCATTTCATTTTGATAACTGATTGTGGGAGTGATTATATCAGGACGCTTTTAATTGCAATTTAACTATTTTAATTCCTGTTAGAAACTATTAACTAACAATGCAAGGTTCTTACATTAACTAATTCATTCAAGGTAAAATACACAGCAATGCAAATCTAGGACCAGTGTTGAGGATAGTTATTTTTAAAAGTAATGCATTGCAATATTGCATTACTCTCTACTTTTTTTTTTTTTTTTTTACTAATTGCGTTACCGGTACTTTTCCTCACCTGGGCTGGGCTTGCGTCTTTGTTTTTTAATATAAATATATAAAAAAATTAAGTTCTAATTTTTGTAAATGTAAAGGCCCTTTCACACCAAATGTGAAATGATAATGAATAGGCCTCAGGCTGAATGAAATGCAAATTCTTACCTGTAAAGTAGAGGGTGCAGCTCAAACCAACCTTTCAGCTGTGCTGCCATTCTGAACTACAGAAGAACAAATTATATATATATATATATATATATATATATATATATATATATATATATATATATATATATATATATATATATATGCACACTATTTTAACTTTAATGACATCCCATTCTTAATCTGTAGGGTTTAATATGGCGTTGACCCACCATTTGCTACAGCTTCAACTCTTCTGGGAAGGCTTTCCACAAGGTTTAGGAGCGTGTTTTTATGGGAATGGCTCACAGTCTCCGCTCTAATTCATCCCAAAAGGTATTCTGTGTGGTTGAGGTCAAGACTCTGTGCATGCCAGTCATGTTCCTCCACACTAAACTCGCTCATCCATGTCTTTATGGACTTTGCTTTGTGCTCTGGTGTTGCACATGTTCCCAAAACTGTTCCCACAAAGTTGAGTGCATGCAATTTTTCCAAAATGTCTTGGTATCTTGAAGCATTAAGAGTTAATTTCATTGGAATTAATGGGCCAAGCCCAACCCCTGAAAAACAACCCCACATCACAATCCCCCCTCCACCAAACTTTACACTTGGCACAATCCAGTCAGGCAAGAAACATTCTCCTGGCAACAGCCAAACCCAGACTCGTCCACTGTATTGCCAGATAGAGAAGCGTGATTGGTCACTCCAGAGAACACGTCTCCACTGCTCTAGAGTCCAGAGGCAGCGTCCTTTACAACCACTGCACCCGACGCTTTGCATTGCATTTGGTGATGTAAGGCTTGGATGAGCTGCTCGGCCATGGAAAGTTGGAAACCCATTCCATGAAGCTCTCTACACACTGTTCTTGAGCTAATCTGAAGGCCACATGAAGTTTGGAGGTCTGTAGTTATTGACTCTGCAGAAAGTTATGCGCCTCTGAGCTGACCCCACTCTGTGATTTTATGTGGCCTACCACTTTGTGGCTGAATTGCTGTTGTCCCCATTTGCTATAATACATATTAGTGTAATATGTGTACTCATTGCATAGGTGGCAACCTATCACGCTACCACGCTTGAGTTCGCGGAGGTCCTGAGAGCGACCCATTCTTTCACATTGAACACCTGAATTCAATGATTTGGAGGAGTGTCCCAATACTTTTTAGGCCCAGTTTCACAGACAGGGCTTAGATTAAGCCAAGATTAGGCCTTAGTTCAGTTAGGACATTTAAGTAGCTTTTATAAATGTGCCTTAGAAAAAACATTACTGACATGCATCTTAAGACAAAAACAATAGCGGTTACATATTTAAGATATGTCAGTGCAAGTTGCTTTCGGTTAAAACAGCTCAAAAATGCATTTGAGTCTGGGTCTATGGTTAAGCCTCGTCTGTGAAACTGGGGGAGTGTACTTTTCTAGCGGTTGTTAAGTAATTGCTTATTCAAAAAAAGTATTCAAGAGAGTATATGATTTCAGATGCAGCTACTTCAGCAATAAAAAAAAAAGATTAAACAAATGTGATGTTTATCTAAAGTCACTTTTGCTTATTAGTTTGGTTGAACTGGAACACTGAATGTCATTGGTTAATAAAGTGAGAAAGTGTGTATTAACATTTCATTATTGTAGTTTTTGTGCAAGCGAGATGACCACATTTAGTCTAGAGCAACAATAACGATCATGTTCACACAGCGCACACACCTCTGCACTTACACACGATTACTCTCAACATGTGGACAGAAGAGGTGCTAGTCAATAAATGGGAAAAAGTAACTCTGTATATTTAAAAGTTATGCTTTACTAGTTACTATGTTGTTTACTATGTTGTTTTTTTTCCTCTTTGGATGAATGACCGAATAAACTAAACTAACTAAACTAAACTTGTGCTGGCTGTCAGGTGTTTGAGCTTAGTTTCAGGGTAACTGTCACGACTTCTTAGTTTGAGAGCCAGGGTCTCCTTACCCTCACACTGTAGACCAGATGAAACATTCATGTTATTTAGTGTGCTCAGCCAATAATATGTCACGTAAGCCCGCATATGCATTTGAAAATGAGTGTTATAATACTGTGCCTATAATTTATAGCGTTAACTGACAGCAACGTTTTTTTTTTTAAACTTATTTTATTACACGACACCACGAATTCACAGAAACTCAGCAACATTATATAATAACAAGTAATATAAAAAGGTCAAAAGCCAACCAGGCCTGCATTTTCAGATAAATTAATAAGCATTAATGTAACAGCGAATAAAATGAGAACTTTTTTTTTCTTCCATATAATCGGAACGTTTTTCAGTGCTAACTGTAATAATGCTTGACTAAAGTAGAAGTGTTATTCAGATAATGTTTAAACAAATAATACTTTTGAGCATCATGACGATGATGATAATTGATTTTTACAGCACAATTCTGTACATTTTCTTCTCGGTTCTTAGCCACTAATTTAAATAGTTAACATTCTTGCACACTTATGATATCAATCTGTGCACAAGTGATGTTTTTATGAGGCTGTGCATGTGTGATAAACTCTATTTAACCCATCCGGTAGTTGTCCGTTGGGCAGCCGGGCAGCCGGAAACTGTCAGGCACTGGGCTGTCTAATTTACAGATGATCTTGTAGATGGCCTTCTTCCAGCACGGATCAGCATCCCGACCACTCTGTATGGCAGTGAAAAACTCCCTCAGGGCTAACTCGGATATCTCCACAAACCTCTCTGGAACCTAGAAAACAGACATAGCTCTTAAACACGCAATCGGACGGTTAAACGCAGCACCCACGCCTTTACACAATGTGCACATGCACACACTGACCTGGTAATCATTGCTCTTATTGTAGTGCATGTTGAGAATGCGGTAAAGCTCAGTGTCTCTGCCCAGGCGGAGTGATCTTTCCCTGGCAGATGTAAGCCCCTCTCTGGCTGCCTGGCGGGCAAAGCGCTCCATCTGGATATAGAAGAACTCCCGGAAGTTACTGAACCACTTAATCAGCTGGGAAGTGACACAACGATTGAACTGTGCGAGGAGGGGGGGATAAAAAGAGAGAGAAGCCAAGTTAATTCAAGCAGCTTTTCAAAAAGTAATGAATAATGCATGTAGGTCAGCATTAAACATTTTAGTATAATGTTTGGGAGACATTCTGTGATGTTTAATGTAGGAGATACGGACAAAGCTTTATTATGATACATTTACATTCACTCATGTAGGAAGATTTTCTGACTGCTCTAATTGATTCAAACCGTTTCAAAGGGAAACCATGCCGGACTGCTGCATATAGGTCAGTGTAACTTTATTCAATAAGTCATTAGCCCATATCATTTGTGCAAGATATGCACACAAAGCTATACTATTTTGTGAATGTATGAATGGTTCTCACTTTGACATCAGGGAAATATGTCTTCAGTGTGCTGGAGCTGGGGTAGCGTGTGTAGAAGAACATGAGTTTGGCTTTCTTCAGGTGGCACGGAGAGAGACCTTCCTGAGAGTGTAGATGGTTAAGGAATTTTTGATAGCACAAATATATATGTATATTTAATATCCACTACCATGCAATCATTATAGGCCTGTAAGATTTGTTTGTGTTTTTGAAAGACGACTCTTAAGCACACCAAAGCTATTTGATCAGAAGTACAGTAAAAAGACAATTAAAAAAACGTATCTCTTTCGTGAGAACTTAATCTTATCATAAATTAAAATTCTTGTTCCTCTATTTTTCTCTATTCCCTTCCTATTCTAGCTTATCTACTCTGAGTAATGTCCAAAACTTTATATTTATGGCACTTTTTGTGTTTCTCCGCCTCTTCATGACGGATCGCTTCCTCTACTCCTCGGTTGTAAGTCGCTTTGGATAAAAGCGTCTGCTAAATGCATAAATGTAAATGTAAAAACAGTAATATTTTGGAACAATTGCTACAATTTAGCATAACTGTTTTCTATTTGAAAATGTTTTAAAATGTAATTTATTCCTGTGATGCCAAAGCTTAATTTTCAGCATCATTACTCAGAAATCATTGATATACGTCTGCTGCTCTAGATACATTATTATTATCAATGACGAAAACAAAACAGGATCTATCTATCTATCTATCTATCTATCTATCTATCTATCTATCTATCTATCTATCTATCTATCTATCTATCTATCTATCTATCTATCTATCTATCTATCTATCTATCTATCTATCTATCTATCTACTGAGTGACATTATTTACGTCTGAGCAATTTAATGTTAATAAAGCTAGTTATTTTTAAAACGGACCCCAAACTTAAGAAAGGTAGTATAAATATATATTTTTTCACATTTATTTATAAAAGGATATTGATCCAGCGGCAAGATAGAGTGCTGCATCTCCTCCATCCACCATTCCTGCTCCGCCTCCCCTCATCCCTCCTTCTCTCGCTCTATCTGACGGAGAGGGGTCGAGCTGCCCCAACAATGGGAGGGGTGGGAACGCAGCGTTGTGTGAACGGAAGTCCATAAAAGATTCAGACAGGCAGTCCTTATGAAGAGGCAAACCGGAGAGGGAGCGGGCAAAGAGATTCTGCATGGTGTAGTGAAGAAGGGGCAAGGGGACGGGGTTGTCTGGGGGATAGGAGGGCAGGAAGTGGTGGTCTTTGCTCCTGGGGGGTAAAAGTGCCGGGAGAGGGGGCTGGGGTAGCGGAGGGAGGCTGGGATTGGCTGGAGGGAGGAGGAGGTCCTTGTGTACACTTTGAACGATAGGGGCCCTCTTGTCTTGAGGACTCTTTGTGACAAGTGGCAAAGCTTCCACCTGCTCTACCGCGTGAGGTCTCGGCCTTCTGTCTGAGTTTAGATCCAACGCCATGCTGGTTTCTTGGGGTGCGGATGCGAGTGTCGCGGGGTCGGTTTCAGCATAGAGACGGACAACTCTGTCGATAACTTGAGCCACAACATTTGCAAGCTCCTGCTTTAGAGCTTGAGCAAACTTCTGCCCTCCTTCTGCGCTCTCCCACTCACCCCTGACCAAACTGCAGCCCAGCCACACCTGATCGCCATTTAACTCCAAGTCCAGGTCCACGGAGGTCTCCGGAAATAAGCCATTCCCACTGGTTTCATCGTTTTTCTTGGACGAACAGCGCGGAGGAGAAAATCCGCTGCTGATGAGTGGATCGTCGCTGTCGGAAAACATCTCAGCGACCTCGTCGAGATTGATCGCCCCGTTCTCTTGTTCCTCCTGGCCTCCTTTCTCGTCATCCGCATGTCCTCCGTAAACTCTCCACACCTTGCGCTGGAGTTCAAGAAGTTTCCCTCTGGTTTCCTCCAGCTGAAGCTTCAGTTCTTGTCGCTGCCGCTTCCTGCCCTCCCTGCTTTCCCTTCTGTTCCCTTGTTCCGCTCCCTTCCTCTCGCCCATTCTAACCGAAGCTCTACTCTTCCTCCCTCTCTTGCCCTCTCTCCCCGCTTCTTCTTCATTTCTAGTTGCCGAGTCCATCCTGGGTCTCTTGACTCTCCCGAAATCCTGCCCCCAGTTGCCGGGCTCAGGAGCCGAGCTTTGTCCCCGTTCTCCATGACAGCGCTGCAATGATGGGATAGCCCCGACTGCAAACTCCCTCTTCCCAAACACATCCTCCTCACTTATATCATCATCTACCAGAAGCCCAGGGAACAAGCCCTGACGCTGCCGAAAACTACCCCACCTTTGGGACGCACTGTTGGTGTGCATGAGAGGGGAGAAGAGCGGGTGGGAAGACAGGCTGCCGGGGGAAAATCGGTGGCTTGAGGGGTTTGAATCTGGCAGGCTGTGATACAGTTCGAAGGGACACATCTGGGAAGGCTGCTGATGAAATCGATCCGAAGGGGAATCCATAGCCCCCTTTTCCGTTCTGATCTGGTTTCAGGATCTTTAAAGAGAGCACAGTTTGCTGTAAATAAATGCATAATCGCAGACACAAAAAAAAAAATGCAGCTATTTGGATCGGTTTTAAAAATTGTTCATAATCCTCTCATTGTTATCGGCATCATCATTGTCTCTTTTTTTCCTCTCTGCATGTGTGCGTTATCTATCCGCTGACAGCTGTACCCTGTGTTTGTTCAGACTGTTGACTCTATTGCTCTCATCCTTCTTTCTCTCTCTCTCTTACACTAACTCACACACACACACACACACACACACACACACACACACACACACACACACAGCCTAACACAAATAAATGGATGGGGAGACAGTAAATATTTTAATGAGATTACTATAGTCCCAAAGCTCTGAATCTGCATTTTTACTCAAGTCAGACCTTTTAGTACTACTAAATAGAGTTTTTAGATAGATAGATAGATAGATAGATAGATAGATAGATAGATAGATAGATAGATAGATAGATACTTATTTATCCTAAAATCCGATTAATGGAAATTAATGTTTTCGCCTTTTCCTCATTGGCACAAATGCCACAGATGTCATCAGATTACTGCTAAATATAAAGCCGTTTAACTGCCATGAAAAAAAAATGTACCAGATGGAAGGACGACACCCTCACGGATAAATTATAGAAATTGATTTGCCTTAATTACTGACACACTAACCAACTCGCCGTGAATAATATCGCAGAGTTCCCGTCAAAGTTTGCTGTGTTATTGGAGACCAATTTCGCTCCTGCTCGAATACCGGCGCCGAGCGCACGAGCAGACATTTGTAAACTCCGCGCGCGCGTGTCGCAGATTCATTAACAAATAAATAAATGATGCGCATTTGACAAGGACAAACAAATGCGCAGATGTCCCTAAGCTTAAAATAATATATATAAAATATTCAAAAACTTACAAAACAGTCAGTTACAAAGCATCCCCCGCTCGGTCACTTTCCCGTCGTGTTATATTTGGGTCTCGTCGAGGTGTCCGTCGGTCACCGGGAGCATCAGCGTCAAAAGCGCCACCGAGTTTCCTGTTATTGCTGTCGCTCCTGTCTCGCGCTGTCCATCTCTCATCCTCCTCGCGCACTCTATCGCGTGGTGATCAGCCAGTGGGCGTCGAGGCGTGAGGGAGGGATGTCCGCTGTCCCCCGTGCACGCGCGCGCGCGCGCGCACCTCTCTCTCTCTCTCTCTCTCTCTCTCTCTCTCTCTCTCTCTCTCTCTCTCTCTCCACGTGGGGCAACTACTTGGTTAACCGCCACCAATCAGAAACGACCAAATTTACTAAAATAATCTGATGTACATATATGGTAAAATTATCATTGTGACCTTTTTTCCCCCTCCAACATAGCATTTTTCACAGGTTTTGTTAAGAGAGTTAAAAACTAAATACATTTGAAATAAAATAAAATAATTGATGTGATCTCATTCCAGCTATTTAAAATCCGACTGGAAGTGATTCTAAAAAGCCCCAAATACAATTTGCTTTAAACAATTCATTTTTTGTTATTTTTCCCCTTTTCCATTGTTGCACTTTGAGATTCTTCGCAATGAAAAGTGCGTTATAAATAAAATCTATCATTTATTATTATTACTATTGATCAAATGGGGTCAGTATTTTAAAAAAAATAAAATAAAAAAATTATTTTTGTTCCGCAAGGATGGACACAAGGACAGTAAAGGTTTTTACATTGATACTATATATAGATATATTATATAGCCAAAAGTATTGGGACACTCCTCCAAATCCCTGAATTCAGGTGTTCAATCACTTCCATGCACAGGTGTATAAATCAAGCACTAGGCATGCAGACGCTTCTGGAAACATTTGTGAAGGAATGGGTCGCTCTCAGGAGCTCAGTGAACTCAAGCGTGGTACCGTGATAGGTTGCCACCTGTGCAATAAGTCCATTTGTGAAATTTCCTCACTACTAAATATTCCATGGTCAACTGTTAGTGGTATTATAACAAAGTGGAAGCAATTGGGAAGAACCGCAACTCAAAATCACAGAGCAGGGTCAGTATATGCTGAGGTACACAGGGTGCAGAGTCAATAGCTGTAGGCCTCCAGACTTTGTGTGGTGCAGATTAGCTCAAGAACAGTGTGTAGAGAGCTTCATGGAATGGGTTTCCATGGCCGAGCAGCTCATCCAAGCCTTACATCACCAAGTGCAATGCAAAGCGTCGGGTGCAGTGGTTGAAAAGCAGCCGCCACTGGACTCTAGAGCAGTGGAGAGGTGTTCTCTGGAGTGACCAATCACGCTTCTCTATCTAGCAATCATATGGACGAGTCTGGGTTTGGCGGTGGCCAGGAGAACGGTTCTTGCATGACTGCATTGTGCCGAATGTAAAGTTTGGTGGAGGGGGGATTATGGTATGTGGTTGCTTTTCAGGGGTTGGGGTTAGCTCCATTGAAAGGAACTCTTAATGCTTTAGCATACCAAGAAATTGTGGACAATTTCATGCTCCCAACTTTGTGGGAACAGTTTGGGGAACATGTCTGCACACCAGTGCACAAAGCGTCAGTCCATAAAGACATGGATGAGCGAGTTTGGTGTGGAGGAACTTGACTGGACTGCAAAGTCCTGACCTCAACCTGACAGAACAGCTTTGGGATGAATTAGAGCGGAGACTGAGAGTCAGGCCTTCTCGTCTAACATCAGTGCCTTACCTCACAAATGCACTTCTAGAAGATGGTCAAAAATTCCCATGAACACACTCCTAAACCTTGTGGAAAGCCTTCCCAGAAGAGTTGAAGCTGTTATAGCTGCAGAGGGTGGGGCGACTCCATATTAAACCCTACAGATTAAGAATAAGATGTCATTGAAGTTCATGTGTGCATGTTGAGACAGGAGTCCTAAAACTCTTGGCAATAGTGTACAAATTAAGAAACTATGATTAAAATAAATATGTACGAATAGAATTTCATATATCATAATAAATATCATAGTCATAGTATATTCATAGTTTTTTGAGTATCAGATCATCATATCTGAATGATTTCTGAAGGATCATGTGACACTGAAGACTGGAGTAATGATGCTGAAAATTCAGATCACAGGAATAAATTCCATTTAAAAAAAATCAATAAACACTTTAAATGGTAAGAATATTTCAAAATGTTTTACTGTTTTTCTAAAAGTCACCTTGGTGACATTTTTCAAAAACATGAATAATGAATAATAATAATTATATAATTATAAAATATGAATTAAAGAAAATCTTTCAGGATTTTAAACCACTTAAAGCTCCTTTAAATGTTGAAAATTATTCTGATAAAACAAAAACAAGTAAGTGTCTGATAACGATTATGCGACATTCCTTAGGGCTTTTAAAAAGAAAATTAAAAAATGCCGTAAGAATGTGTTTTTGGTTGGAATATATTTGGTTCCTGGAGGATTCTTTTTTCCTCCCGCTTCCAATGGAACGTGTTAGTAGAAGTTCTAAATGATGACAGAATTCTGTTTACACTTTTTGAAAAGTCTAATATTCGCTCTTTTGACTAATGCCGCATACCAGCTATATATATGCAGTAACTGTGCTGAATAACCTATGACTTTTTTTCTAGAGCAATTTTTGATTACATATTTCCCCAAACATATGAGACTATATATGCCAAGGCCGGTATGAAAAAGCAGCAGTAGTGCTCTTGATAATCAGAGACTCCTCCACCCCTCAACGTGTGAAAGCTGATTATCGGTCCCTCCACTCCTCTTCATAGCACCCCTTCTCTCTCTTTCATTGTTTCCATCACTCCCTCTCTCCCCCACTTCACTGAAATACTCCACAACCAACCGAACTGTTCACAATAACCAGTGGCTACTGTTGTTATGGAAACAAGAAATGTGACACAAAGCCTTATTAATAAAAGGTGCTTGCGATCTAAGTAAACAAATGTAATTGAAATGTAGTTTTAAAAATGAATAAATACTGGATAGATAGACGGGCATTAACACAGCTCGCATACTTTGAGAAGTGGCGTTGATGCTAATGGTTTCCTCTCGGTTTCATTTCTAAATTCATTTTTTTCTATGACAGTAAGTGTGCAATGGAGGTGTTACATTCCTAGACAATTCCTTAAAAAGGTACAATTTCTTACAGTCCATTTGCACTGTAAACACACACACACACACACACACACACACACACACACACACACACACACACACACACCTTTTGTAAGGTCAGGCTGAAAGCCTTTTGAACTACATTAGCAACTCACACCGAATCCTTTGAACTGAAGCCAAATGACTGACAGCAAACAATATTAAAATGCATGAGCAATTCTAACAAAGAGCTATGAAATACACCAAAGGGACGCAGCCATTTGCAAGCAGTGTTTTAAAAATGCCACACGAATGTCGATCCTTTCAAATGGTGGGAGACATATCAAAATGTCTCATTTGAATGAGTCACGATCAAACATATTGCATTATGAGCCCGTAATATGCGTGGAATGAAAATGTGGTATCCAGCGGGGAGAGAGAGAGGGAAAGCAGGAGTGCAGATAGACGTTTGAGGGGGTCGATGGACAGGCAAAGTGTTTGCCCATTGGCTGCCTCTGAGGGAAAGTGTGTATGAGAGAAGAGAGCACTCACACATTCAGCCTTGGGCAAGGTGACTGAGGAGAGACAGTGAGTGACAGCTGCAGTTGAACTAGAGGATATTCAATCTGAGGGACAGAAAGAATAATGAATCGCGTCCTCAGGAATTAGTACCACAAAGACGTAAAATCCCCAGGGAAGACAAATACACACAACCAGGACGTAAGAGTGTTCATAATACGTAAAGAGAGAGGATTTTAACAAGCGATGCATCAGGCAGGTCGATTACAGGGAAGATATTCGGAGATTATTGGATGAAAAATCAATGATAAGCAATGAAATGGTCATTCCAGAGCCAGTATGTAAACACTGACCAACAGCTTTATGCAAATTATCTGTTCTTAAATAGATCTGGAGTGACCTTTAAAATAAGGTTTGGTTTGTCAACACACGACAACAACAAACTGAACCTTATTGTAAAGGTCAGAAGATCTATTTAAATGTATGTATGTGTGTGTGTGTGTGTGTGTGTGTGGTGATTTACTGCTCAATGAACATTTATTATTATTATCAATATTGAAAACAGTTGTGCCGCATGATATAACTGAAAACATTTAAAGAAACCATAAAACTTACCTAAATTAAAAATTGTATATATACTGTAAAAATTATATGTTCAATAAGTTATGACAACATATGTTTTTACATTGTTTTAACTCATCAAAATAAGTTAAGAAATGTTGAAATTGTTTTTATTAGTTATACAAGATGTAACTCATTTTTTAAAGTCAGTTTAACATAATTTAAGTTGAAATAACTTAAACATCCAAGTCGATTGTACTGCAAAAGTTCAAAATGTGAATTAAAAATGACAGTGTATAATTATATATATAATTTTAAATTTAGGTAAGTTACATGGTTTCCTTAAATGTTCTTAGTAAATACAATGTAGATTGGTTTAATCAACAGAAACTCAAAATATGAATGTTATCTGAACCACATCACAATTATCTAAGTTGATTTGACAAAAGAAAAAAAAGCTGCGATAACAAATCATGAAAAGA